>NC_056731.1:607763753-607815691 GCF_019279795.1 Protopterus annectens | reverse complement strand
CCATCATCATCTGTTAGAAGATCCATGGGTTCTGGACTCAGTTCCGGACCTTCTGACTCACCCGTCAGGGGATCTTCATCCTTCTCTGCAGTCCCTCAATCTGACTGCTTGGCTAATCCACTTTTTCTAATTGCCAGGCTTCATTCAATTTCAGAAGATACAAGACAGATTCTTGTGTCGTCTCACAAGCCATCTACCAGTAAATTATATGGCAGTAAATGGAAAAGGTTCTCAATTTGGGCCAATGCACAGAACATTGACCCTTTCCGAGCTCTGCTATCTTCAATTTTAGAATTTCTAACAAAGATTTTCAAGGAAGGGGCAGCAGCTGCTACAGTTCGCATTCAGTTAGCTGCTATCTCAAATTTTCCCCTTGGTCTTGGTGGCTCAAATATTATGAGCCATAAATTATCTAAAACCTTCCTTAAAGGCATATTTCATATGAGACCTCCGATCAAAATTCCCTTTTCTCCCTGGGATTTAAACCTTATGCTGTCTCAAATTATTCTTCCCCCTTTTGAACCAGCATCTTCTTGTGATTTAAAATTTTTATCTTGGGAAAACAATATTTCTTGTAGCCATTACGTCTGCCCGGAGAGTGTCAGAACTTCAAGCATTATCTATCAGATCACCCTACATGATCTTCCATCCTGATAGAGTATCTCTTAGAACTAACCCTTCATTTTTACCTAAAGTCTGTTCTGAGTCAAATATCAATCAGGTCATTGAACTGCCAGTCTTTTTCCCCAACCACTCAAGCAAATTGGAATATATGCTGCACAAACTTGATGTTCACAGACAGCTCAGATTTTATCTTGATAGAACTAAGGATATTAGGAAATCAGACCAACTTTTTGTATCCTTTTCAGAAGCAAGAAAAGGCAATCCAGTGGCTAAAACAACTTTATCTAAATGGTTATCTGATTGTATATCCTTTGTTTATGAGAATATGAGAATGCCTTTAATGCACAAACCAAAAGCTCATTCTACCAGAGCTGTCTCTACCTCTTCTGCCTTTCAAGCTAAATTGCCCCTTGACAATATTTGCGCTGCAGCCACTTGGTCTAAGCCTCATACCTTTATCACACATTACAAATTTGATAGGGCTTCAAGGCACAGGTCTTCCTTTGGTTCTACTGTGCTGAAGAACATACTCCCATGAGCCACCCAAAGTTGCGGGTGCTAGGGACGCTACCCATCAGTGAGAATAAACAGCGAGATTTAACAACTTCACATATAGAAGTTATGTACTTACCATAATGTTCCATGTGAGTTGTTTATCTCGCCTTTATTCTCATGTCTCTCCCTCCTTCCCCCTCCTGGCTGACTGTTGACTTAGAGGCTAGTACCATCCTGGTTATGCAATATTTCTTCTTCCCCTTTGGGAAGTGTTCTTTGTATGTATATATAAGAGGGTATGTATATGTTGTATATATGTATATATATATATATATATATATATATATATATATATATATATATACTGTTATTCACTGCAAACAAGCTCTGAGGTAATTCCAGCAGTGCATTGTGGGATAAGGGGCTTGGTCTCGAGCTACTTGCAAACCTTGAGCATGCTATCGGCCGTGTCGGAGCCGAAGATCGGCTCCGAACTCATCAGTGAGAATAAAGGCGAGATAAACAACTCACATGGAACGTTATGGTAAGTACATAACTACTATTTAACTCATAATGTATAACATTTAGAAACTTCAATAATTCTAGAATTCAATAGTGCAAGAAATGCTGCTAGTTTGTATACCGTTATAGACTTCCACAAGTGCTGCACACTGTTTCTTTGTGTCTCAAATTGTCTTATACAAACAAATTGTCTTTTGTAAACAAAACTGTAGAATAAGTAAGCAATATGTTGTATCAGGAGCTTTTCTCCAGGGTCTCTGCTGAAAAAGGACCTGTGTCCAATCAGACTTTCCCGGTAAACAAATGTGAAATAAATAAATAAAATAATAATAATAAATAATAAAAATATCTCCCTGATTTTGGGCCCCCCCCGATTATTTTTATCTTTGTCCACATTTCTTTCTCTAAGAAGTCGAGAGGTATAGACAAGTCAAATCTACTATCTACAAATCAAATCTACAAGTCAAATCTGACTCCCATTCTGCATTTTGCTTTCATGCTAACACTTTCAATATTAATTTCTTATGCAGACTGTTTTCCTTAGTGATTGTGCTCTTTATTCCACAGTGAATCTGTGTTGGTGTGTGTGTGTGTGTGTGTGTGTGTGTGTGTGTGTGTGTGTGTGTGTGTGTGTGTGTGTGTGTGCATATGTGTGTGTGTGTGTGTGTGTGTGTGTGTGTGTGTGTGTGTGTGTGTGTGTGTGTGTGTGTGTGTGTGTGTGTGTGTGTGTGTGTGCGCGCGCATGTGCCCCTTTCTCTTTTTTTGTCTCTCTCTCTCTCTTTATATATGTATATATATATATATATATATATATATATATATATATATATACATATATATATATATATATATATATATGTATACATATATATATATATATATATATATATATATATATATATATATATATATATATAAATACGTATATATTTTCACTGGTCTTTACAAAAGTAACACCCCGTTACTCTGGTTTAATGCAATTTTGTCTTTATGCTAAGACATGTAGTTATGTTATGTCCTATATCTGTCTGATGCAATAGCCCCTTAAAAAGTGAGTCTGTGTTAGTTACTATTTCTGTACTAATCTTACTGTGCTTAGTAATCTGCTAAGTGTCTGGCACAAGACATTTAGTTCTTTTACATTTTATTATTGCTTAGCTTGTGTATTTTCTTTAACTATTGTTTATCTGTCAAATGTGTCTGGAGTGGTCTGTTTTTCATTCCCACTCCTACTTCCACAGTTACTTCAGTCTCTCTCTCTCTCTCTCTCTGTCTCACCAGCCCTGTTCTGCCTCAGTCAAAGGTGTTTTTTTTTTCCCAGTACCTGTTTTTCTTTTTTTTTTTTTTTTTTGGTCTGGGTTTGAGGCCTTGTTTTTTGTTTTTTGGTTGCATCCTTGAAAGTTAGGGGTCATTGAACAGTCTATACTTTTTCTCTGGTTTCTTTTCAAGCGGCAGTTTGCTCCTGGTCCTCTAACCAGACCTGTTTTTGCTGCAATGACAGTTGCATCTCCTGGCATAGGTTCTGTCTTTTAGCATTACTGGGGTTTCAATCTCAACCCTTTCCTTTGGGCTGATGCCTTCTTATATTATAATCCCAGTCATCAGATGCTGTTTTTTCTTCTGTCCTTAAATATTTGGCAGATATGTCTGTAACCCATATCCCCTTAGAAGGTTGGTGGGTCCCTTCATGATTGACCCTTGCTTTGTCAGGGCCGACTTCTATAATGTTGGCTTCATCTTGACTTCATTCAACCCAATACCTCTTCAACATCTACAGAATCATTTAAGGGTAAACATTGACTTCACTGGGATTAACCTCAGTGCTCTTGGCCTCAACCTCACCTCCTTTGACCTGGAGATTCTTTGGGGTCAACAGATTCCTTACACATCAGCCTTATTCTCTACAGAATCAAGTTCAGCTTCTCTTATCCTCAAGATCTCCTTGGGATTGACATTTCCTTGGAGGTCAGCGTTTGCATCAATTGGCTGAATATTGATTTCTATGGGGTTTATTCTCTACCATCTCAATCTCAGCATCTTCTCAAGGTTGGCAGATTTCCATGGAAATTGATGTTGGCAGCTGCAGATTCACTCCTGATTCCATCTACATTCTTTGGAATCAGTTATAGCCTCTATTCTGTTGTTGACCTTCTTTGAGGCTAACCAGGCTTTCCCCTTCCTCTCGTCTCTTGCTGTTCCTTCTGGCCATTCAGTTTGTAGTACTACAGAAGTTATTTTTCACACTAAAGATATTTTCTTGACTTGTGTCACATTCTTTCCATTTCATTAGAGTTTATTCATGACTGAGCATATGCATATGCTGCTGGTTTTCTGGGCTGACAGCTCTTGAAGTTCATCATATTGATCACTGCTGCAGTAGCCTTATCTTACATGGGCTGTATCCTTCCAGAGCTTAAGGACACCCTCCATGCACCCAAATTGTCATGCAGCTTGACCGGAGCTGACTAAAAGATAAGTCTAGGTGAGAAGCCCTTTTCAGCTTTATTGCCACTGAAGTATATGCTTCAGTGAGGCTTTCAAAAATCACAGGCTGGCTTGTGCTGCTCCTTTGTTGGACAGAAAAGTTTCCTTTGGGCAGAAAATCGTTCACTTAATAATTTTGCTTATTATTTAAGCTTTCTTCTTCAGAAAAGTTATTTTAAAGCTAGACATTTGTGCTTTAATGGACTGCCACAAGACTCTACTGTTCTTTTAAACAGAAGTGGTGTTCTTTCCTATTATTTTAAAAGTTGTTTAAAGTAACTGAAAACCAGTTTTTCCTGTGGAGAAATTCTGTTTATTTTAGTTTCTGGGGCTGACACTGTGTTTTAAACTACTTTTTAATGTGTTTGCCTGGGAAACAGTGACTGTTAAAGACTTATTTTACCAGCATTTGGTGCTTGTTTTCCCTGGGAAAGAAGCACCATTTTCATCCTGATTGTGGAACACTCTGTCAGTCCCATGTTGGTCTTTCTTCTAGCAACAAAAAGAAAAGGTTAAGCAAACAGCCTTTGCTGTCACAGCAGGCTAGCAATTTAACTCAGCTGAAGGTATGTGACTCTGCTATGGCCATTTGTTTTTCCTCAGACAACTCCTTTTTCTTCCCCTGAATCCCTTTGGTATAGCACCTACAGCCACTATGGACCACGGGTTAACCATTTCCTCTGCAGCTGCAGGGGGTCCCCTCTGTGGGCAAGGGACAGCCACTCTTGTCAGTCCTGGGAGACAGAACAGGAAAGGCTTCCCTCTTTTCTCTGAATATTGTGCCCATCCCTAGGTAAACCGCTGCTAACACTAACAACACATTTAGCCACATTTTCCTGTCAAAAAGAACCATAAAACTAAACGTATCTATTCCTCCTCAAATGTCCTTAAACAGTAGTAATTTACCAGGTCTGTCTCAGGGTTTAATTCAGGCTATTGATCCTTCTTGTAAGGTTGTTTCTGGTAAAATAAAGAGGGATATTGCCTGAAGAGATTCAAGATTCTGAATCTGGCAGGAGGATGAATGGGCAGATACAGGGTATTCTTCTTAGATTTCTAATTCAGACTCAGTGGAGAGCTTAGTTTCTGATTCTCCTCATGAGGGTTTCTCGTTCTCTGAGACTATTTCTAGAATGTGCCTGTGCTTTCAATGGAAGAACACTTAGGTTTCTCAGTCCTTCCAAAAGTACTATGAGCTGTTATAGAAGTAATTTCCAGAACTGGCACCATTTCCTACAGTTTTGTCTGCCTTGGAGGATGTGTGTTACTACCTGCAGTTTTCCCTGACAGTCAGCCTGCTGCTCCTGAAAAGGCAGATAGGATGAATAAAGTTCAGCAATCAAGTTTTTATACACACTTCCCAAATCTGATTCAACAGATATAGCTTTAGCTAATCCTTTGGCTGCTAAACACTTAATTCCAATCCTGCTATTTCTGATAAAGATGGGAAAATTATTGATAAGTATGGGAAAAAAGTGTATGTTTCTACAACTTTGATTTTCAACATTTTAAATTGTCAGGCTCATTAGTTAAGGTTTGTCCTGACTAATTGTGAAAGTATGAGAAAAGATTTGCCTGCAGTTTCATCATGTAAGATAAAATATGCTTTAAATAATTTTATTTAATTTATTTTATTATTCAAGTCACTATGCATTGTATACACTGTCTGCATGAATCTGTTGATACTTCTGGAAGGGATGTATCCACTAGTACAGTTTTGAGGAGGTTTGCATGGCTGCATTCTTAGAATTTCTATAATGATGTTAAAAATGAGATTTTAAATTCCCCTTTAGATAGAGATTTAGTCACTGGGCCCTCTACTGCAGAGGTGATCAATAAATGTGATGAAAAGGTTAAGCTGATACAGGCAATCTCTAAGATTTTCAGCCCTCCTTCTCCAATTTCCCAAGGTATTCTCTAACTCTTCATCCAGTATTGGTAAGTAGCAAAATAAACAGTCTCAACAAAATGCATTTAATCAGGTGTTCAATAAGAAATGTCAAGGGGGTTCCATGTAGAATTCTGTAAACCCTGTAAACCAGGGATACTACAATAATAATGTCAGAAAGATTATTTTCAAGACTTTGTTCCCCCTCCCACCCTGGCATCTCCCTTTGTCTTCTAGAAAGTCTGAATCTTCATTTTTCTCTTTGGCAACATATAGTTTCAGATAAATGGGTTCTGAAGATCAATCTTCAGGGTTACAAGAAGTAATTCCTTATCCTCCAGACCAGACTCATTCATTTCCACCTGTCCTTCATCACATGCTCTCCCGGGGAGTGATAGAACTAGTTCCCCCTTCCCAGGTGGGGAATGGGTTTAGTTCAAGGATGTTATTAATGACAAAGAAAAAATGCCTGGAGACTAGTCCTGGAGCTTTCTTTCCTAAACCCATTTGTGATAGTGCACAAATTCAAAATGATGTCACTTCCCAACCCGATACCTGTTCTTCCTCATTCACGTTTCCTACTAACACTAGATTTGAAGCTTATCATCACATCCCTATTTATCCAGATTTCAGGTGTTTATTAAGGTTTTGTGTATCTGGATTATCTTATCAGTTCTCTGTCTTATCCATTGGATTATCCACTGCACCAATAGTGTTCACAAAGAGTCTAGCTTCAGTTATTGCTCATTGCAGGCTACATGTTATCCACAATTTCCATATTTAGATGACTTGCTTATCTTTGCCAAGCCATTTTCAAACTATCAGGAATCTCTCTCTTGGATGAGAGATCTCTTACACAAGTTGAGATTCCAAGACAACACTCAAAAGTATTTCATGACTCTTTTTTACAGGATCGTGTTTTTGAAATGTCAACTAGACACAACAGTTCAAAGAGCTTTTCTTCCACAGGAAAAAATAGATCTCTATCTAGATCTGTTTAGGGTTTTCCATTCAGGCTTTGAAAAGTGTGAGAGAATACCTTAGGATTTTAGGTCTCATGGCTTCTATGATTTTCATGATACTCCTAGCATGATTCCATATGAGAAATATCTGAACTCTGTCTGGTCCCAGCACCAACACCCTTTGTCTTTTCAAATCCTAATGCTGTGGTTTTTCAGAAGAGAAATAACTTGGTGGAGACAACAGATATCCCTAAATCCTGGTCTCTCATTCTCCCTCTCTATTCCAGTGAAGTCAGTCACCACTGACACCTTGGACTTTGCTTGGGGAGTAGTTTCAGGAAGGATAAAAGTGTGAGGTGTGTGGTGCACGAAGGACAGACACAAGTACATTAGTATAAAAGATATGCCTGCCCTGATTAAGACACTCAACTCTCTTAATCATCTTTGGACCCCAGGACCACTTCAAATTGTTACAGACAATACCACAGTCATGGGGTACATCAATAAGCAAGGGGGAGCCAGGTCATATGCCATTTGCAGAATAATCATGTTTGCTTGGAATATGGCTTCACAGCACAATCTCACTCTGCAGGCATCCTACAATTCTTTAGGAATAAAACTGTGTAGCAGACAAACTGAGTAGGACAAGGGTAGCCCTCATGAATGGAAACTAGTGTGGGAAGTCTTCCAAGATTTGATCCGTCTGTGGGGAGTTCCTCAAGCAGACCTCTTTGCCTCCTCTCTGAACAATCAGGTGGCAAGATTCTACTCCAGGTCTACATGCAAGAAGACCTGGGAGATAGATGCCTTTTTTCCCCTTGGACAGGAATGTTCTTATATGCATTTCTGTCCTTTCCTGTAACATCCAGGGTACATCTGAAAATTCAGAAGGAATACCCCAAGATCATTGTGGTGACTACCTTCTGGCCTAGGCAAGAGTAATTCTCCCATCATTTGAAAATGGCCAAGGGCAATTACCACAAGCTTCCTCACACACTGGATATACTCACACAAAAAGAGGGATGTTTGATACACCCATACACCAATCAACTTTATGTGACTTCCTGGATGCTCGAGTCTTAATTCCCTTTAGGCACCTGTTTACTGAGGATGTGCAGCAGGTACTAATGAAGGCAAGAAAACCTACTACTAGAAAAATATATATTAGCAAATGGAAAAGGTTTTCCAGTTGGCACCAACAATATAATCAGCACCCAATCAGGGCTTAATGCTAATTTGTGTGAGTTGCTATCTTATGGCCTTTTTTACTCCTCTATCAAGGTTCATTTATCGGCCATTTCAGCATGTCTGCCCATGGATCTTCCTCTTTAAGGCAGTCTCATATCAAAATATTTTTGAAAGGCGGTTTGCATAAGTGGCCTCCAAGGAAAATGGAGGCCTCTCCTTGGGATCTTAATTTTTGGTTACAGAAGTTAACACTTGCTCCATTTGAAAAAGCTAACCTGGCTCACTTGAGGTTCTTGACAATGAAAACAGTTTACTGATTGCTCTGACCTCTGTAAGAAGAGTATCTGAGTTGCAAGCTCTTATGGTGAGTCAACTCTACCTCATTTTTCACAGGGACAGGGTTTCTTTAAGAACTAATTCTTCTTTTATGCCTAAAGTTGTATCCATGTTTACTTCAAGCCAAGCTATCAATCTTCCCTTTATTCTTTCCTCAACCTAGAAATGAGGGAGAAAGGATTCTCCATACAGGGGATGTCCACAGACAACTCAGGTATCATACTGACTAAAGTAAATCTTTCAGATCTTCAGACCAATTGCTCATTTCTTTTGAATGTAAAAAGAGACAACATGTGTCAAGACAGACTATTTCAAAAAGGTTGTCTAAGGCTATTAATTTTTGCTATACTCACCACAACACAATTATTCCAGGCAGGGCCAAAGCCCACTCTATCCAGGCCTTGGCTTCATCTTTGGATTTTTTGAAAGGGTTAAATTCTAGAAATATTATAGAAGCAGCATCTTGGTCCTCTGTACATACTTTTACAAAGCACTATAAGCTTGATTCCTTCTCCAGGTCTAGATCAGGCATGCAAGGACCATTCTGCAGGGGCTCCTGGTTTCTTCTCCTTCCACCTCCCAAATGTAGTAAGGTTCATAGGTTCATAGGTTCATAGGTTGGTACTAGGCTATCAGCCCTAGGGCCTATACAAGCCTAGCCATAACAATTCCCTGGCTATTTCTTCCCACACTATTTACTTCCCTGGACCCCTGTCTAGCAGGGCGACTGACATGATCCTGGGGTGAATTTCCTTTCTCCCATCCAATTGTCAAGGTTCCTTTTGAAGAGGGCCAAAGAGGCACTCTGCTTGACATGTATGGGCAATCTATTCCAAAGTCTGAGGAGTCTCTGGGTCAGGAACCTATCCCTCCAGCATGTTTTGTTTATTGTGATGACAAGGTTTAGATCCCTGGAGCGTGTGGCTCTGAGGGATTGGGATTTCTTTAAGTGTAGCATGTCCAACAGCTCTGGGTTTGACATGGCCTTGTATGTTTAGCAGAGATTGCCTCTGAGTAGGGTAATCGAGCCATAGAGCTAAGGATACTGCAACAGTGATCAATATGATGAACGGAAATGTAAATGCACTTATCTCTTAACAGTTGATGTTTGAATGCTCCCTCCCTCCACCTAGCTTGTTGTTTGGTATTTTGCTTATGCTAGGGTATGGTTGTTTAGTTTTTGTTCTTCCTTGCATTGCCTTTTCAGGGCTCAGCCTACCCCTCCATTGGCAGTAAAGCTCTGAAGGGCTTGGCACCCATGATTGTCTTTTAGTCAGCTCCATTCAAGCTGCTTGGCAGTTTGGACACTAGGAAGGTGAAGCTTTGGAAGCTAGACGGCAGTTATATTCTTCACAGGATATAACCCGTATAGCTAAGGCTAGTCTAGCAGTGATCATCTGAGTGTCTTCTGTTAAGTTTACTTACACAATTGTACTATCTCCGGCTGCCCTGCTGATACTTGATCTATGTATTTGGAGAAGTTATGATCTTAACCGTAGGTTTCTTTCCTTTCCTTCTCACTATGACTCTTTCTTCCTCTGACACTTAGCAATGTATGGCAAAGATTTTTTTTTTAAACACCTTTGTTGAATTATCACTTGTGACATAGGCAAATTTACATTTATATAAAAGCAATCAAACTGTATTAACAAGTTCACATTTACAAACATTATACTTTGCATATATTGCTAGGTGGTGCTGCGGTAGCGTTGTCGCCTCACAGTAAGACGCTGTCCGGTTCGATTCTCAGCTAGAGCGTCTTCTGCGTGGAGACATGCATGAATGGGCATACTTTCGTTGAAGGTTGTGTGTCAGGGCTGGTAACTCAGCATGTAAAAATCAACTACCAATCATTAGCGGACTGGAGTTCCGCTGTGGCGACCCCTAACCGGGAAAAGCCAAAAGACACAAACAAACAAACATATAACTTAAGCAACATTGCATACATTACTCAGTTCCTGCAGACTTTCAGATACCTCTCCCTTGAGAACTGCATATAAGGGAGAGGTATTTATTTCTTGCTTACCCTTGTGTCGGTGCCCATGATACTCTGGCAGCTAAATGCTTTCTGTTTTAATTTCCAGTCATTTTAAATATGTTATTTTCCTGGGACCTGGCATCTCTGACAAAGATGTTGGCATTGCTGTCACCTCTTGTGCTTGCCATCTTCTTTCTTCTCCTTTTTAGTCCAGCATAGCAGTGCTCCAATAAATCACCTTGAGTAACTGATTTAACATTGTGACTTTCCCACAGTAATGTATCTATGTCTAGACTTAATTGTGCAGTATTTCTCTATAGAGTCAATTCTTTATTAACCTTCATCATGTGGTAGCATGCTCCAATGTGGTATAAGATATAGTTACATTTTGGGGGAAGTTTTTCTGCTAAAATGTTAAAACTAGCAATGTTAAGGGCAAATACAGGTATGTGACATTACCTGCACTTTTTCCAAAGTAATTGGAGCTTTCACTCTCACTATGACCTTTTTTTTGGCCTGATTACAGGAACTTTATAGACTATTTGGAGCCTATTAACCAACTAGGACTTTGTTTAGAGGTTCGATGTAGGGTCTTCCGAGTTGCTTGTCTTGCCAAGACCTAGTTTAGGGGTCTAATGAAAGGTCCTCTAAGCTGATTGCCTTGCTCACCACCTGTGTTATCAGACTACAGTGTCTTTGCTGAAAGTGGGCTCAGGATAGAGTAATTCCTTGGTCCTGAATTCAGGCCTAGTTTGTCAATTACTATGCAGCAATAGCACTTGTTTGGGGCCTAAGCATCACCAAGTAGACTAGCATCATAGAATCATACATTTTATTTCACATTTTTATTCTTTCAAAGTATCTGATGAGACTTTGTTCATTCAGCGTTCCTAGGCATTGGTATATTACGGAGCTGTTCTACACTGCTCATATGTTTATATAGTTCTACAAAGCAGCTACTTTATGTTTTCTCACAGTGCCGCTAATAACAGTCTCATGTTAAGTTCTACATGCATGTCAAAATTTTTGTTTAAAACAAGTAAATAGTGGGAGGATTTTACAGACTAAGGAGAAAACCAGCCCTTGCCTTACAGCTTTTCTAGTATAACTTCCTCCCTTTTTTGTTTCATTTCATGCCTTGCAGTGGTGCAGGATGTCTTTTAGATGGGAGGCAAGATCTTCTACCCCTCTATACTGAAGTAATTCTGTGTCTGCCAGGTCTTCATCTGATTTGTCTTTTTATCTGGAGGCTCCACTGTCCATGTTCATTGATCTTTTGCGCAGACATATATTTGTATGTCTACATAGGATGCTATTCCTGTCTTCTCTAAGAGCATTTCCATAGAGGTGGTATGCACAGCAACTTCCCTAATCTCCATGTTATATCTTTCTTCCAAAGTCATTCAGTCATTCCCATTTTCCTACTCCACCAACTTCACAAACATATAGCCCATTTTTCTGATTTTCCTGGTCAAAAAAAAAATCACCTCAGCCAAGTCAGTGGTCTGGTCTCCTTCTATTGTGACATCCTTTTGTTAAAACTTCTTCCAAGACCTTTTGCATTATGGCCTTTTCACTCCAGTCTGACTTGACTGTGGGTTTTTCAAGGAGACATTCTAACCCTTCCTCCACCTATGCTACTGCTAGGTATGTTTGGTGATGTGCATGTCCATTTGCATTTGTATCTACTTCAGACATCACCAGTAGTCCTGCACATTCTGCTTTTATCCACAGATTGTCATTTATGCCAGCTGTTGTGCATTTTTACTTGAACTGTATGTCCACATCAGCCTTTGAATGATTTTTGTTCTTACAACCTTCCTCTTATTTAACCTAAGTGTACAGTACCCCTTGGTACATCATTCACTTTCTTAGTCACCTCATCTATTTTCTACTTTTCTAGTATGCTACTTTCTCTTGGAAGTCTCATATCAGTGTTTTTTTATTCTCATGGCTAATCCTTTCCCCCTGTGAGCTAGCTTTTCTCTCCTGACTGGGAAATGGTTGCACCTAGCTACGGTGTATATCCTCATGCAACACCCACACTCACAAATTTCTTGTGTGGCATGGTTGACATTTACTGTTTAGTCTGTTTTGCTGCAGTTCCTGACAGTGGTAGGTGTCTTTGTGCCACATCCATCCACACTAATCCGTTGGTTGATCCAAGTAGCATTTCCTTCAATGAGACCTCAAGATTTTTTTTGCCTTTGTAAAGCTATTTCATTTCAACCCATTGTTTAGTTTCTCCATCCTGACAGTTGTAGTTACAAAATCATATCCAATCCACTTCTCGTCATGGTGGCCATTGTATTTAATTCCTAAAGGTGTCTGTTTCTTTTGCAGTAGCCTTGTCTCTAGCCATCCAAGACTACTTTCCTTTATAAAGGCTGTAACCTTTGTCTGTTTTTTCTCTAAAGCTTTTAGGAGTAATTGTTATGCAGCTTTAGTCTCCCACAGCATTGCAATTGTTGCTGAGGCTGCCCTTATATGTCTTTTATTGCCATGTATCAATAAATGTCAGTGATTTCATGGCTCTTGTGGACATAGTCACTAAGTGGGCATCCTCTGCCTCGTAGATTGCCCCACTACTAAGTTGTATCTTATAAGAATAACTGTTCTGACAAAGAGTATGCTCTTTTTAGGGTTCACACCTCTGTAGTTCACCTATAAGCAATTAGCTTGGGACTGTGTTCTACAGGTGAAGGACATGGAACTACCAACATCGGATTCGGATACAAAACATATGTACGTACTGTAATGATACACCTGCATTGGCAGTTTCTTAACTTCATCATTCCTCCCTTCCTCCTTCCCCTGGCCTTTGGGTCTAGAGGAAACAGTTGCATTATTTTTCTTTTGTTTGCTTCCCCCTTTCTTTGTTTACGTTGTGAGATCTGGGGTTTGGTCCTTAGGCACTGTGTGTTGCAGTTAAAAGGAAGTGGCTAGGAAGGCCTGGAAAGATTTTATGAGGTGGGCTACATATTTGGCAGTTTTAGTACTAAAGGTAAAGGACCGAAACACTTCATGCAGATCTATTGTTACAGTAAGTATATAACTTTTATTTTTACTTTTGCTACTAGCAAGGGTTGGATCTTTCCTTTTTCTAGGAACGGCAGTTTTCATAGGATTCATAGGAATTTCAAGGCAATTGAGTCTTATGACTATTTATGCCTTGACAGTACCCCTTTCTGTAGAAGGGCTAGGCTAGTAAACTAAGGGTTATTTTGTGGGTGCCTATCTACTGATAGGCCCTGTTTGAAGTAAGATGATGTATCACATTGCCTAATCTCAAAGGCAGTCTGTTACAGAGCTGGGGAGGCGCTGCAGGCTGAATTTGTCTTCCGATCATATTTTATGCATCCACTGGTGAAGATTTAGGTTCCTTGTTCTGGTATTTGTAGAATTATTAGACTTGTGGAGATATAAAAGATCAAGGACATCTAGGTCTCCAGTGACACAGAAGGCAAAGCATCAATTTCCTCTTAAGAGGCTAAAAAAAAATATGAAATAAAGGGAAATTTCCTACAGACTCTGTTGGTAGGTTAGGGTCTTTAAG
Organism: Protopterus annectens; assembly: GCF_019279795.1. Classification (NCBI taxonomy): domain Eukaryota; kingdom Metazoa; phylum Chordata; order Ceratodontiformes; family Protopteridae; genus Protopterus; species Protopterus annectens. Next base: position 607,801,658 of record NC_056731.1, on the reverse strand, counting down.
CTTGTGATCTTCTTAGTTAGGAAGCTTTGTAGTCTTTCTAGTTGTTTAATATGTCTAGTGAGTTACATTGTGAAAGGAACATTCTAATCAATAATTGGCCTAATCAATGATGAATATAACAGAACACCACTTTTGATATGAATGAAATTTCTTGGCAATTAAATGTGGTAATTATAAGAATTTTCTGACTTCTGTAGCTGCAAGATGGTCAAAAGAGAGGTAGTAGTCAAACCATGATAAAAGGTCCCTAACATTATCATTTTGGAATGGGATATTGTTTTAATGCTGTATGCCAAGGGCAGGAGTAATCTACTAAATGTGGCCATATTGCAGTTTTTCATTTAATTTGAGCTCATTTTCAATACAACAGTTATTTACATGTGTAAGTTATTGCTGAAGGGTTATGGTATCAGAAAGGGACTTGACAATAACTCTTGGTTTGCTGTTGTCTACAAACCTAGTAGCCAGATATAATGGTTTCTAGCTCAGAGATCAGAAAAGCAAATGCCAAAAACAAGGGGTCCCAACACTGAGCCATAGGAAGCATCACTATTAAACAACCTGGTATGTTTTCAGGCCCCAGTCTTCCTGATATTCATTTTTTAGCCTTCCCTACTCATGTGGCAGGGTCCTCACTGTTTTGTGGGTAAATATTTTCTTGGTGTTTAGTGTCTGTGCCTCCCACTTTGACAGTTTTTTTTGCTTGTAGGTTCCATTGTTTCTGCTGCATTAGACATTTAGTAGCTTTGGTAAGATGAAGAAAGAAACAAGTCTCTTTTACAAAATTTTCTAAATATCATCAGAAATTCTGCCCCACAATAGGCATACATTGTATGTGGTGTGGTTGTGAGTTCTGAATTCGGAAGATGAGTGTGCCATTTGCAGAAGTTTTGAATCCATGACTGATGTAGAGGAAAAACAAACTGATATTAAAAATACTGTCTGTTATATTTGTTATAGAGCTGTTTATGTATATACAATTTCCATGTATGTAATGTTATTGGAGCTTTTCTCCCTGGGCCTCCACTTGCTATGTGTTTATTAGATGTCTAGAGATGTTTATGTATGTAAAATTTCCTTGTATGTAATGTCCTTGGAGCTTTTCTCCCTGGGCCTCCACTGAAAATGGATCTGTGTCCAGTAGGACATTCCCAGTTAACAAATGTAAAATAAAATAAATAAAAATAAAATAAAATTTGTTGGAGATTCCTCTCCTTCGGACAGACACAAGGTAAAGATAAGCATAAAGGAGAAATTATTTCAACTTTTTCAAGGGATTCCAACACTCTGCAGAGGTACTTCAAGACAGACCTGGTTCTTCTGTTGATGTGGGGTAACTCTATGTGAGATTAGTAGACAAGAGATGCCCTCCTAAGAAAATAGACAAAGTAGAGTACTGCGGTGGTGGTGCTGCGGTAGCGTTGTTGCCTCACAGTAAGACGTTGTCCTGTTTCGATTCTCAGCTAAAGCGTCTTCTGAGTGGAGACATGCATGGATGGGCGTACCTTCGTTGAAGATTGTGCATCAGAGCTGGCAACTCGGCACATAAAAATCTACTGCCAATCATTAGCGGACCGGAGTTCCGCTGTGGCGACCCCTAACCGGGAAAAGCCAAAAGATACAACAAAAAGTCTTACATCAGTCTCACTGGCTGAAGTTTCCCAGTTTCTTTCCTCCAGACCTCACATTGTTTCATGAGCATGGTCTGCCCACTCTCTCGACAACCCCCCAGTAAACTTAAATATGGACTGGGAGAAAATGATAAGGGCATTAGTTGAGGTCTAGATATAAATGAGTATTTTGTCTTCCCTCTCCATTTCTGCGGTGGTCAGTGACACTGCAGCTGCACCTTTCCATCATGATTCCTCTTCACTGTCCCATGTACCAGTCACAATGGGTTTGCAGTTCTTGTGAAGGGGGTGTTGGTGAAATCCACTTTCAAGTTAAAAACAAAATCATGGATTAACTGCAGAGGTATTTAAAGACGTTGAATGAATTTTACTATCTCTTTTATGTTTATCATTTTCCTTGTGTCTGTCCTCAGAAGATAGATCTCCAAGAGGCAATCTTTTTAAAGTCAAATTGTTTTTCTTCTCCATTATAATCGTGGGTTCAAAACCCCTGCAAATATCACAATCTTCATTCAAACATGAAATTTGCAAACATCCTACACACAACTTACTCTTATTCCGAATTATTATTACTATTATTATTATTATTATATTTACGTCATTTTTTTAAACTGCCTTGTTTTTCCATCTTCTCAGAACTACTAAAGGTCTAAGGCAGATCGAAACTGGATACTGAAGGACAAATAACTGCTAATGGAAGGCACAAAAAAATGAACACGCAAAAACAGCTACACAAAATGGTGAAGGAAATGCAACAAGAACCGGGGACACCGAAATGAAATATCAAGTAGGCTTCCCAGAACAAAGGATAGAGATGGTCTAAGCCAACAGAAAAAGGAAAATGTCTGTCAGATCAAAGGAGAAATGCTGATAATCACCAAAAATATAAGCTGAAATTAATTCCAAGATTGCTACATGGTGACAGTTACGTTGATTATAACTCTCCCACTGTGAAGACCGATAAATTGTTAAAAAAGCATTAAAGGCTATCAGTCTGGGTAAAATGAGTTACTGGCTAGTAATTACACTGTCTGGAGGCCAGAAAAGATAACATTTGGAGAAAATAAGTGAAAATCATTCAGGAAAGAACATTGCAACTGCTCTGTAAAAAAAGCAGCTCAAGGTTCAGCTTTAGTGCAAGAAATGGCTTCCAGTAATTTGAAGAAAAAAAAAATTAAATGCACTCAGGGTTGTTTAAAATAAGTGAGATACTGGAGGAATATATAAATTAAATGACAAATGGCCGCAAAAGTAGAAAAAGCTTTACGTAGCTATTCTGATAAGCTGATTAAGCCACAGAAACAAAGTATGAAATGTATGAAAATCTGGAGGAACGTAAGGCCTCTCAAGAAGAGCTCCTTCAAAGAAATAGTAGTCATACCTCTCAACCTCTTAATACAAGAAATCTGGACAAAGCCTAAAATAATGGGAGGGACAAAGGCTAAAAAATAGGGACAGATTTTAAATATTGTTCTTACAAACATAGAAGGCTGTTTGAATAATAGACTGTATTAGCATGTATTTTCTGAAGGATATGAAGTCTGAAACTCAAATGTATGTCATTATTTGGTCATTATTAACGCCTCACAGCAAGAGGTTCTCCAGTTCAATTCTCGGCTGGGGTGCCTTCTGTGTGGAGTCTGCATGTCCTCCCTGTGGTCGCGTGGGTTTCCTCCGGGTGCTCTGGTTTCCTCCCACATCCCAAAGACATGATGTAGGTGGATTGGATGCTCTAAATTGTCCCTAGGCGTGAGGGCATGCAGGTGTGTGCCTTCTGTGGAAGGTTGGGTGCTGGGCTGGCAACTTGACACCGTAAAAATCCACTGCCAATCATGAGCAGACAGGTGATCCACTGTGGTGACCCCTAACCAGCAAAAGCCGAAAGAAGAAGAAGAATTTGGTCATTATTAAATGACTTCAGTTCTCCATGATTAGCCAGAAAACTGCAAATTTTATGAGGAACAGACCAAATATTTATGGCAAAAATCTGTACAGTTGAGAGGTATGATAGTAGTGTTGGAAGATAGTGCAGAGAAAACTTGAGAATCTGATGTTGCCTTTTTCTTTCTTCCTCAATGAATGAGTTACAGATCAGATCCTCGGATCTGACTTGGACGCATACGCTAGACTTTGGATCCAATTCTTGAGCTCCACCATCTATTCATAATTCCCTATTCTATCCCCAATACCACAGATCTTGTTTGCTGCCATCATACACTGACATATGATCCTCTCTTGCAGCATTTCCTTAATTACATACTTAAATGTAAGTGCCTTTTTCTCCTTCTTTTTAGAATATATTTCTTTTCCTTTTAATTCTTTTTCATACCACTACTTTTTCCAACCTCCCTAACAGCTTTATCAGTTTTTCTGTGTCAGGCCTTTCTACTACATTAACAATGGTTCTTATAAAAGTACTATTGCTGGTACTTTTCTTTATATCCCTTTTTATTTCCTACCCTTTTCAAACAGGGTGTTCTTTATTACCATTGCTGGTATTTTTTCTTAATTGAAAAATATATATTTCTTCCTTTTATAGTGTTTTTCTTTCTAACTCTGTTCTGTTATTTCTGATAAGCTGACAGCTTTCAAGAAATGTATTTCCTGTGGGCATAAAATCCCTAACTCAGATGCCCACAAAGAGTGCATTTACTGCTTAGGAACAGCTCACTTAAACACAAACTACACTATTTGTGCATGAATTAATTCAAAAGCCACTGCCAACAGACATAACAAGCTTGTCCTTAAGGGATTGCTACCACCTACGTCTTCACTCTCTTCAGGTGGGGATCATACCCCCATTGAATCTTCTAAAGCTCCCTCAAAGCACTGGAAACAGTCACCTCTGAAGTCTCCAAAAACTTCATTGGACCTGCCACATAAAATTCAGAAATCCTCCAATCCGAGTTTGTCAGATCTGAAATGACAAACCATGGATTCAAAGCTTCCAATCCTAAGCCTTCAGATCGTGGTGGAGCGATAGCATTGTCACCTCACAGCAAGAGGTTCTCTGGTTCGATTCTCAGCTGGAGTGCCTTCTGTGTGGAGTCTGTATGTCCTCCCTGCATTCATGTGGATTTCCTCCTGGTGCTCTGGTTTCCTCCCATGTTTCAAAGGCATGCATCTGGAGTGATACTCCCCAGGAATCTGATGAAAATTGGCTTAGTTCCAAGTCGGACTTTCCCGGTAAACAAATGTAAAATAAAATAAATAAATCTCATCTAACCCTACCAAGTCTACAGATCCAAAACCATCTGATCCTATGCCTAGCGCATCATACATGCCAAGGGATTGCTTATCCAAGTTTATGGTGGATCCTATCTACCTTCAGCTCCACTCCCCTTTTATGCAGACACCTAAAATCATTCCAGACCACAATCCACTACATCTTAGATCAGGTCTTCCAGGAGACTTTCTGAAGCAGATGTGGATATGATGATGTGAAAGTGCCTCCAAAATCAGATCCAAATGGGGGTTATATTGTCTCCATCTCCCACTGCATCTGTGAGCCTTCCTGCCACTGCTCATACAGTTTTATCTCTTTCTCTGATCCATCCTTCAATTTTGGAGCTTCAGGATCCAACAGTCCCAAGAGTTTCAGTGTCAGATCCGAAGAGAATTACCTTTTCTTTTCCAACAATGTCCTTGACTAGTTCTGCTTTAATGCCTTCAGATCAGGACAAGTCCCAGAGTCAAAGTGTCAGAGTTGGATCAGTGAGGCCAGGGTCTACTCCAATGATGTTGCATCCATCTCTTCCTCCTGGATCCAGCCTTGGCATTAGACAGTTTGGGTCCTGTTCCCTTAGCCTGGATTGGGTCAGGGTTTCCAAGACTCACACAGAGACAACTCCTTCAGAGGCAGTGAAGGAAGTTTGATCAGAAGATACCTTCCCTATGGCAGAGGAGTTCACAGAATCAGAGTTCCTGAGATTTCATTCTGGATAAAACCTTTCAGCGATCTTGAAGTGTTGACTGATTGCATACCTCTGGAGGCAGTCGGTGGGATGTTTTATTCTCACACCCAAAGCCTGGTCTGCTTTAAGAAAAGATACTTAGTTGCTAAAACTAATATCCAGAGGTTACTTCATACCTTTTTCTCAGATTCTAACTTCCAAAAGAAGAAGCTCCCTGATATTTCACCCAGTCAGTGGGAAGTTGCAGCACAAGAAATTCAAAAGCTGCTAGACAAAAGAGTCATCTAATGGGTCTCACCAGACCAAATAGGATTTGGGACTTACTTAAGATTCTTTTTCGTGTCAAAAAACTCAGGGGACTTGAGATCAGTTTTGGATCTAAGCAAATTAAACCAGTCTGTGAAGAAATAAAAGTTCTGAATGGTCACGGTTCAGTCCATTCTGCTTCTTCTACACAAGGACGATTTGATGTGCTCTACAGAACTTCAGGATGCATACTCTCACATCAAAATAGAAAGGTGCTCCTGAGACACTTATGCTTTTGGCTGGAAGCCAGTCACTACCAGGTGCAGAGCCCTGCCCTTTAGACTCACAATAGCTCCCATGGTGTTTATCAAGTGTACGTTAGTGATAGCAGCTCATCTAAGACTTCATGGATTCCATGTGTTTCCATATCTAGATGACTAGCTTCTGACCGCCCCAACCATGCATTTCTTAGAGCAGTCCAGGGACACTTTGCTCCAGATTTGTCAATCACTAGGTATAACAATCAACTTTGCCAAATTAAAACTGACACCAGTACACAACCTAGAGTTTATTGGTGCCCATCTGAACACGACAACCCAGATTGCTTCCTTACCCTCTCACTGTGTGTGTGTACACTCAGATCTCAGGTTCATCAAATTCTGTCCCACACTACTTCTCCTACAAGACTAATTCTTCAATCTTTAGATTCCATGGCAGCGGCCATACTTTTTGTTCATGTAGCACACTATTTTATGTGTGTTCTTCAATGGACTCTAGCTGTTCAATGGTCTTTTCTTAATATGTTCACTGGTGGGTCCAGTTATATGAAATTTATCTAGGATGGCCTTTCACTCTTCCTCTCCCATTGTCCACAGTGACCATGGATGTCTCTAAACTCCAGGGGGGCATTTCTTGGGAAGGATAGTCCAAGGCACAAGGACCCCCCCCCCCCCAAGAGACCAATTTTCATTTCAATGTCCTGGAAATCAGAGTAGTCCTTTTAGATTTACAGGTACTCCAAGATACCCTCCCTATAGGGAAAATTGTGATTCATAATGACAACATGTCTGTGGACTGGTACATCAACAACCAAGAGGTGAATTTGATTCTACCCCCAAGGCCGAGAAGCCATGAGAGTGTGGCAATAGATGATCTTCTCCAACAGCTTTCTTGTAGCAATGCACATTCATGGGAAAACCAACATAATGTCAAACAAACTCAACAGTTTCAATCTGATGCCTCACAACTGGTCTCTTAATCAGTCAGTGGCAGAGAAAATTTTCCACCATTGGGGCCAACCATGCTGCAATCTCTTTGCATCTCCTCACAACAACAAAGGCAAGTACTTTGCCTTGACTCCCCTCAGGGAGAGTCACTGAGAGAGAATCTAGCCCACATTTGGTCTTCCAGTCTCCAATACAGCTATCCCCCAGTACCTCTAATTCCAAAATTCTTACAGAAAGCCAGTCAGTTGAAGAGATCAGTCATCCTCATTGTCCATTTTTAGCCTCACCAGGTGTGTTTCCCCTTCCTTTGGTTTGGTCTCATCTTCGTTATCCTCCCAGGATACTGGACCTAGGTCCAGAGCTTCTTTCACATCCTTTGGGAATGAATCATTCCAATATCCCAGCTCTCAGGCTAACTGCATGGTTTCTCCAGTTCCATTAATAGCCAAACAGCCCAGGCTTTCTTCCCCAGCATGGGTCATACTATTATCCTTGCAGAAAGACACCACCAAAAGGATTTACAAGAGTAAATGGAAAATATTTTATTTCTGGGCTCTCATAAATAGCATTGACCCTTTTTCTGCCCCTGTCTCTGCTGTACTAGATTTTCTAGCATCTCTCTTTAAAGAAGGTGCTAGTTTTTCCATGATCAAAGTACAACTGGCAGTCATATCAAATGTTCATTCAGGAAACAAAAAGTATACTTTGTCTGCTTCCAAATTATGTAAGGCATTCTTAAAAGGTACCTTCCTTCTTAGACCTCCAGTAAAAGACCAATTTTCCTATTTTCATTACTTAATGGCTATTTTATGGCACCAAACTCTATCTGAGGTATTGGGGATGGACTAGGGCATTATGGGTAAAAGAAGGAAGGAGCGCTAGAGTTGGATCCAAAGTCTACAGTATGAGGTCGAGTCAGATCCAGAACTCATTCATTGAGGAAGAATGAAAATGGACAAGACAGATGTGTAGTTATGGTGAGTATATAACTTTTAATTTTTTACTATGTGAGAAAACTGGAAGGAATAGACCAAATCCATTTTATGAAAGCACAGATAAACAACTGGACTAGTGTTTCATGGTGTGATATGTTAATTGAGAGGGTACATCATGTGTATGCTCCAAATTTGCCATGACAAAGCAGCCAATACCTCTAATAGTAAAGATGCAGTCATACCAGCAGAAAGAGCTTCTGCTGATAAAACAGTGGTAGAAGGGGAAAGTTTTAACAACAGGGGAGTCCTGAGTATTTGTGAAAAAATATTTGCTGTACATAAGGCAGAAGACAAGCAATTTTATCTCATTAATCAGGAGATGTATAAAGGTAGGTATGAGATTCAAGTTGCTATATCCAGCTGTCTTTAGAATATTTTTTCTAGGGGATCATACATTTCTGGAGGTGGATCAGGCTAAGGAGTAACTAAAAGTGTTTATCCAACAAACAGTGAACCAGCACACTGAAGGGAATTCTGCTTCTCTGTCTTCTGACAATAACATTGCCCAGAGAGATATTTTGCCAGTGAAACATTTTTTATTGTTCCAAATGAAAATGCTTCAGCAATAGTAAAAAGTCCTGTGGCTGAATAGAAGAATAAGGAGTATCTTGGACTTGAATCAGAGATCATTGTTGGGAGGCTGAGATGATCAAGAAGACGAATGACTATTTGAAATTAGCAAATGAGTAGAAAAACTGTAAAACATAAATTCTAGTAGATATAGTTTAACCTGTGAATTGTTGTTCTGCAAGAAGAAGAAGAACCTGAACAAGACTGGAAGTTTTTTTTTGACTGTGTTAAAGTGTTGGAAGAACTGTAAAGCATACATCCCACTTTATGTCAATAATGGTCAAAATTACACTGAGTAAGAATTGTAAGAAAAACAATTTTTCTTCTTATTAATATGTGTATAAATTTTTCATGATGTAAATTTCACATTATATTATAAGCAGACCTGTATACTATGCAGTGAAATGTACATTTAATGTCAGGTGATGGAGTTTTATCAGTGACTGCTGTTTATGCTGGTGATATTAATATAAGAAAGCATTTTTTTCTTAATTGCAATGGAACCATGCTTTGCAGTGTAACAAGATATGAAAGTCTAGAAATAAGCAAATTAATATAATGCTGTTAATTTAACTGCTGGGGGAATACAAAAAAGTTTATTGATCATGTTATGTGTAGGATGAAAAGGTAACAGTTTCCCTTATTTTTCTAGTACTGAATATATAGATTAAGATTCTTAGTTTAAGCTACAGATGAGTTTTTTAAGCAAGTAGACATAAAAAAAACAAAAGAAAAAGATGAAAGGCATGAAAAAATGCAATTCTTTCTTGCATTAGCAGAGTTACCAGCTATTTTTTCATTACTTCCTTCTTGTAGTTGAAGACAATGATCCTGTAGGTGCAAGCAGTTAACCATATAAGCACTGAAATGCATTCTGAGGGAAATCTGCAATGGTTCTTTCTTATGTTTGCAAAGTTAGTAGCTGCTTTTTTTTTTCATTAGCACCTGCACTGAGTTAGAGACAAGGAGCCCACAGGTGCAAGCAGTTAAAAATGAGATACCTCCACATATGTGTTTTGAAATAAAAAAGGTACATTGCAAGTATTATTTAGATGGGCACTAGCAAGAGGTCCAGTGAAAATAAATAAAGACTGAAACTGTGAGAGGTGAAAAGTTATACGAGTAGTTGCCTCTCCAGCAGTTTTGGGATTTTTATACATCGAATTACATATAATAATGCACAGTTTAGTTTATTAAAATGTAGTCTGTGCACTTTTTCGTAAGTCTAAAAGTTAACACTTACTGATAAAATACATGTTGCTCTTCACACTTTGAGGGGGAATAGGGATATGAACAGAAAGCAATTTGTTTAAGTGGGAACATTGTCTGTAACATGCACTTTAGTATGGTTAATCTTAACTTTAGGGTAGGTAATGCCAGTAGGTGCAGCCACTGATTTGTGGCAGTTACTGGTCTTTGGAGGGGTACACGTCCTTTTTGGAAAGTATGTATACCTAAAGTATATATACATTTGTGTGTTAATGTGAGTTAAAAGGGAAAGAGAGGGTTGAGATGTATTTTTTGTTTGTTTCTTGATTTTTTTATTAAGAAAAAGTTTTACTAAAGAAAGAGTCTTAGAAAAGATTACATGGAATCAAATAGAGAATAAATGTATATTCAGAAAAAATGAATATGTGTAATGTAGCTTTTCAGTACACTAACTGCTTTGTCAATATTAGAATGGAATGTAAATAAACTTACAGGTACAGACAAAAAGCAATGAGCATTGAATTATGTTAAGGAGTGTGGGATGCACACAACAATTTTATATCAGACACATTTGGATAAAAATGAGCATGTGCATTTGACAAAGAAAGAATTTCAGGGTGGACATTCAGTAGAATATGAAGGAAAAGGGAAGTAATTACATTAAGTGTGAGAACAGCTCCAGTAGAAACAGAAGATGAAAAAGATAACAATAGCTTTGTGGTAGTAAGGAGGAGGATTACACTGGCTTGTATTTATATTCCTTCTAAAACTACTGCTAAGAGAAATTGAGGAGAAATTATAAGCTTTTTTAAACACCTTTATTAAGTTATAACTTACGACATAGGCACACATACATTAACAAAAAAGAAAACAAACCACATGAACATTTTCCAGTTACATACATTAGACATCACATATATTTTCTTTCTAACTGCCATCAATCTAACATTACATAAACTGCTGAATTCCAGGATTCTCTTACTGAGGTGGCTAACTTCACGGCACCCATGCACACGGAGAATAGTTGCATGACCGCCAAATCATACACCGCTGCACTGCATGAGCACGTACACAAATGCATGGATCTTGCCATACCCAATAGAATCAAGGCACTTTCCTCCAAAAAAGGGAAGCCAATTTGGTGGTCCCCCTGCCATAAAGAAATTCTACAACAGAAGGAGGAAACTGATGTTGAATAAGGTGAAGTTCCAAGACTGGAAAAACTCCCTTAGGAGCCTCAACAAAAAGTTGAGATCCCTCATCAAATCCTCTAAAGCTAGCTATGAAAACAGAATTGCAACAAATAGAAAATGCAACCACAAGGCCTTCTACAGTTATCTAAAGAATCTCCATGGCAATACCCTGATTTTCTCTGCGGTACTGCACAATGGTGCCTCCTATACTGAGCCAACAGATATTGCCAATATACTGGCCAGCAGATTTAGTGCCAACTTTATCTCTCTCTCCCTCCCAAAGGACCAATCACAATACCAGTAGATTGCCAGGCACCCAGTATTACTGCTGCACAGATTAAAACAGCACTGTCCAAGGCCAAGAATACAGCCTCTATTGGACCTGACAATATCCCTGGCTGTGTTCTACATGAACTACAGAGTGAACTGGCACCTCACCTGTGTGACCTGTTCAATCACAGCCTCACCTCAGGGTTTGTCCCTACGAAATAGTGCACTGCTTCAGTAATCCCTCTCCACAAAGGAGGAGCGACTACAGACCCTGGGAACTATCACCCCATTAGCCTGACAAGTCTGATATGCAAAGCTATGGAACACATGATCATGGACCTAATAAACAAAGATATAGGGAATCTCCAAACTCTGGATCCCACACAGTTTGGTTTTGTGAGTGGTAGATCAAGCCTGCTCAACTTGGTCGGCTTCTTTGAGTCAGTCACCAGAGCTATGGATGAAGACAAGGTGGTTCATACAGCCTACCTTGATCTGGCCAAGGCCTTTGATACCATTCCCCACTCAGGAATCATAGAAAAACTCACTAAGATAGGCATCAACTCCTATATCACTAGGTGGGTTGCAAACTGTCTCATAGATAGAACCCACAGTGTGAAAGTAACTGACTCTAAATCAGACTGCCGACTAGTCACAAGTGGAGTCCCACAGGGTTCGGTCCTGGGTCCTCTCCAGTTTGGTATCTACTTCTCTGAAGTCCAGGCCAACATGAAGGGACTCTGGCTAACAAAGTTTGCAGACAAATTTAGTAGCTATTATTAACTCCCCAAGTGATGTTGACATCCTACAGAATGGCCTCACTGAGACCAACGACTGGTGTCAGAACCATGGCTTTAAGCTCAATGCCAAAAAATGTGTCATCATCCACTTTGGGAAAAACCCTGTTCTCATGAATTACTACATTGATGGTAGTCCACTGAACACAGAAGGCATTATAAGAGATCTGGGAACACAGGCTGACAGCAGTGTTTCTTTTGATCACCACATTGCCACTGTGGTCAGAAAGTCCTTCTATGTGGCACAGAAACTAAGGGTTTTGCATCCAGGAAGAAAGAGGTCATTGTCTCCCTCTACTCTTCCCTCATTAGGCCAATCATCGAGTGCAATGCCCCATTTGACATATACTTCACTATACACCTGCAACAACTGGAGAGGCCTTAAACACTTGTCCTATATGGACAGACTCAAAAAACTCCAACTATTCTCTGTCTCATATCGCCTGCTTAGAGGCGATCTCTGCTTGACTTACAAAGCCATGTCTGACCCAGATCTCTTTGAAATGCAACATCTAAAGAAATCTCAATCCCTCTGCACCACATGCTCCAGAGACCTCAACTTCATTACCACAATCAGCAGAACATACTGGAGGGACAGTTTCATAACTCAGAGACTGCCCATGCTATGGAATAGACTTCCCATGCATGTCAAGCAGAGCACCTCGCTGACCCTCTTCAAGAGAAATCTTGATGAATGGATGGGAAATAGAAAATTCACCCCAGGGATACTTCCAGTGGCTCTACCTGCCAGAGGGACTGGGAACTAAGGTTGGGTGGCACTATGCCAGGGTAATCCTAGGCTTGTAAAGGCCCCAGGACCATTAGCCTAGTACACACCTATGAATCTCACTCCTTCTGAACATTCTTCTGCACATACTGTTCCCACAATTTCCATTTGCTTCTATGTAATTTGATCTTTCCCTTTTATAAAGATCCCACTTCCAGTTTTTTTGTCTCTTTTGAATATTCAATACTTCAAATACAGATGGTTTAGACTTTCCCAGAGATTCAGTAATGTGTACACTAAGTGTACACTGTTCTGAGTGAACATGTAACAGAAACATAGCACCCACCATCTTCCTCCTAATTTAAAGTTTTCCTACTGATATTCTTGCAGCTTTAAATATTGGCAGGGATTCAAAAAGGTTAACACAAAGTGTAGACTACATGTACACTTAGTGTAATCTTTCTGAGTGACTAGAAGCAGAATATGATAAGAATGTTCTTGAATACATATCATGTACACTTAGTGTAAGCTTTATTGAATCTGGCCCTTTGATTTACATTTTCTAGAAATTACTTTGTTGGCAGCCAACAGAATTAAAGTTAATAAGGCCCTTACTATGTCTAGGCATTTTGGATCCTGTGTCCAGCTCAAGAGAATCATTTATTTTATTTATTATTCTGGAAAGTCTGACTTGGAACAAAGCCAATTTTCAGCAGAGGCCCAGGGGAGAAATTCTCCAGAAGTATGTCTTTGCAATGTGGGAAGAAACCAGAGCACCGGGAGGAAACCCACACGAACAAGGGAGGACATGCAGACTCCACACAGAAGGCAGTCCAGGCAAGAATTGAACCGGAGAACTTCTTGCTGTGAGGTGACAATGGTACCGCTGCACCACTGCACTATCCTTTTCCTCATTTACAGCCATTTGCTCACCCAATATTTCTGATAATGTATTTTGTAGGGAATTTTTAAAACTTGCCAGCTTATTACCCTTCCAAAACATATGATCTAATGTTGTCAGTCTTCATTCTATCCTCAACAAGTGGGTTCAGATCCAATCTGTTGGATCTGACTCAGGCAGTGCTAAAGCTCGCAGCCACCAGATGTCTCAAGCTTCTCTCTTACCCACAATGCACCTACCCAATTACCTTAGATCTCATTTGCCACTTCTAGCTATCAGACATGGCTTACCAGTTTCAAACTGTATTAGATAAGTAAAGTTTTTGTTCATAAATCCTTCCATTAAACAGTTTTCTTTAGTTTTCTTTAGTTTTAGCTTTTAGTCTTTAGTGTTTGTAGTTAGGATCTCTGCTGTTTATTCTCCCTTGTCCTTACAAGTTTTTTATCTTTTCCTGCTGCTGCTGTCTCTCTTCTCATTTTATTTTCGTATTTGGTACTACTAGATACTATCTTTAGTATCTTCCTTTCTTTATGACCTGGTCATATTTCTACATATCATTGGTGGTATTCCTCTGTTTCTTCTTTGACCCTGTTATAAAGAAAAAAAGAAAGAAAGAAAAAAGAGGTTACTTTCTACTTTTGGATTGTTTTAAGAAATTTCACATACTATTATTGTTTTGACTTAAATATTGCATGAAGACTGACAAACCTGCAGGTTTCCAAAAATGGTCCAAATGTGGGCATAAGTTGCCACTCTTGAATGCGCACATGCATTTTGTGTACTGATTAGGTCTATTACACTTACAGGAATATTGCTTGATTTGCCACAGATTTAATCTGCGAGCTTCAACAGTGTAAAAATAAGTTAATATTAAAAGGTCTCCTCCCTTATTCTTTTGGAAAAGCCAAATCCCACTCTCCAAAGTCAAAGTCTTCCACCTTGTCAAAATCTTTTCTCAGACTCTTCCCAGAAAAGAAGTGCTAAACATCTGGTCTCAACCTTGGATCAGAAAACAATGAGAATTCAGTATCTGACTGTTCCCTTGACTCCTATGACTTCCAAATCAACTATTACAGATCTGACACAATCCAAGTCAGATCAGAGAAAATCTTCCATTACCATTTTTGCAGAGACCAGCATCCCCTTACATTTACTCTACTAATTCTTCCAAAAGTCTCACAGAAGAAGATATGGATAGAGTGGTGAGGAAGATTCTCTCAGCACAGAGGCAGATTGAATTTCCCTTGGTGCCTTCCCCTCCGGGTCAGGTTACCCAACCTTCCACCATGCCACTCCTGTAAGTTCCTCCTCTAACACCATCCATTGCCTTAGAGTCTCAGGATCCCAGTCATATGGATACATCAGTTTTGGATCCAAGGATGTCTGTATCTTTGGATCTGACTTTGTCTCTGAGACCTCAAATCTTTTTGGATTTGGGGAGCTCCCAGAGCAGAAGCCTGCCTGCCAGGTCAGCATTTGACTCTGAAGTTTCTGGAGCCATCTCTGCTCCTCAGTTTGGCTCCAGCTTCCTCTTCCTGGACAGTGCTGGTGGATCAGAGAGAGGGGATGGTTTGGAATCTGGCTTTTTCAGATCATAGCCTCTGTCTAGCTCCTTTGAGCTCTGCCTTCGAGAATGCAAAGAGAGTGTTTACTGCCTCGGCAGTCCTGATGAAACCTTCCCCTCAGATCCTACCTATTCCACCATAATGCCCAAGCACATGGAGCCTTAATAAGTTTCTTCACTGGAACATTCGGTACCAAAACCTCAGGTTCCCTTCCAGGGAATTTTGATTTCATCTTCTGAGACTTCCCCAGAGCATCCCATTAAGTAAGTACCCAGAAAAAGGGCATGCAAGAGGAAGCACCTAGACTCCCCACAGGAGTCTGTCTCCCAAGACACAGATTTCAACAAGGGCAAAGGGTCCCCATGGTCACCTCCTGAAGATGTTCCCTTCGGAGACATCCTATTAATCCTTAAACAAAGAGTTGACTAGACAACCTCCAACCCTACGCTGGAGGAATCTGTTCTTCTAGAGGCTTTCAGTACAGGACCCTCTACTTCCTGGGTGACTCTGCCTGCCAATGAGCTCATTGACATGATCTCTAGGAAGGCATGGAAGGGGCCTGACTCCATAGAACCCATACCATGGAGACCAGACAGAATAATGGCACCACCTGTGGATGGACAGTTTAGGGGGAAAGGGATTCCAGTTGTTGTCATAGCCATTGTGATGGCCACAAAGAAGGAACCAGTGAATTAGAATATACTATCTATCCCCCAGCCGGGAGTTGTGGACATTGGACGCACTGGGTAAGCATGTCTTTGCTTCAGGGATCTTTGCTTTGAGGTCGCTGAACTATCTGGCACATTTTATTAGAATTCAGAGAGACTTGACCAAGGAATTATCAAATTCTCTCTCAGGAACCATCTCTGCAGAGGTTCAAGATTCAGTAACTTCTCGGTTGGCAACCCTACAGTCAATATCCAATAGTTCCATGAGGTTAGTTTCCAACATAGTGGAAGGGACCTCAAGAGCTGTGGATTCAGGCATTTCCATAAGGAGACATGCCTGGATGAAATTGTGTGATTTTGCAGAGCCATTTAAGTTCAATTTTGTCAATATTCCCTTTGAAGGAACTACCTTTTTGGTGCTAAGGTGAAAGAAACACTGTCCAGGTGTGAAAAAAATGGAAAGAACTTGTCTACCATGGGTATACATTTTTTGGTCCCCAAAGATCCTTCTCCAGGAATCACCAGAGTGGATGGAAAATGTGGTTCAAAAAGTCCCAATGTCTGTTCCATGACACATGTGGAGGAAGTGCCCCAAGAGGCAGAGGAGGATCTCCAATGGATGTCATCACCCTCATTTCAGAGGTGGCCCACGAAAGCTGAATGGAGGCCCGACTGTCCACCTCTGGAAACAGTTGGGGGACATTTATCCCTGCACCAGAGGAGCCTGGCTAGACTTAATAAAATATACCTGGGTGAAGGAGATTATATCCAGACGTTATATAATACCATTTTCCCCTACCACCACCAATTCTCAGAAAAATCCCAGAGGTTCCGCACAGTCTGAGGAATTAAACAGCAATTCAGATTTGAAAGCTGCTAGAAAAAGGAGTCATTCAAGAGGCCCCACCAGACTAGATAGGATCTGGAACTTACTCAAGGTTCTTTTTAGTTCCAAAAAAAAAAACAGGGGACTGGAAATCAATTCTGGATCTCACAAATCTAAACAAATCTGTTCAACATACCAAATTTTGGATAGTCACAGTTCAGTCCATTCTCCCTTTTCTGGGCAAAGTCAACTGGATGTGCTCAACCTTTTCTGGACAAGGATTAATGGATGTGCTTGATAGATCTTCAGGAAGCCAACTATCATATAAAAATGAACAGGCAGTCAGGAAAGTACCTATGCTTCTGGCTGGGAGCTAGTCACTATCAATTCAGGGTATTGCCCATTGGACAGCCCCCACAGTTTTCACTAAATGCATGGCAGTAGTAGCAGCTTACCTCAGACTGCAGGGAATCTGGGTGTTTTCCTACCTGAATGACTGGTTCATTACTGCTCCAACCAGGCATCAACTCCTACATGCAAGAGATCAGGTTCTTCACACCTGTGCTCTCCTAGGAATAACCATAATCTACAGCAAATCACAACTTCATCCAACTCAGACATTGGAATTTATTGGAGTGCTGCGCAACACAAAGACTGCCATTGGCTGCTTTCTACCACATCGAGTTCAAGCAATAAGGTCACATGTCAAGAAGGTTGTAGAGAACACATCAATCTTAGCCTGCACAGTTCTCCAAACTCTAGGCCTCATGGCAGCTGCAATAACCTTAGTTCTGGTGGCATGCTTTTACATGCGGATCCTTCAGTGGATGTTGGCTACTCAGTGGTCAATCTTGCATCAGTCAATGTCATATCAGATAAAAATTACCAACACTTGCAAAAGAGATCTCTGCCTGTGGATACAGTCCAATAAACTACTGCATGGCTGTCTCTTCTTTCCCCAACAGCCCGAGGCCATAGTGACCATGGATGCTTCCCAGGTACAGTGGGGGGGGCATTATCTAGGGAAGACAGTACAAGGTACTTCGTCCCCTGAAGAGGCCAATTTGCATATAAATGTCCTAGAGATGAGAGAAGTGTTCTTGGCATTGTGAGCCTTTCAAAATGATCTTCCCTCTGGGATGATTATGATTCAAATGGAAAGCATGTCAGTGGTCTAGTACATCAACAAACAGAGGGGAACCAAATCTTAACCATTGTGTTGAAAGCACGCAGTGTCTGGCAGTGGGTGATCTCTTCTGACCATTTTCCTTTAGTGACCCACATTCAGGAGAGATTCAACATGATTGCAGACTAACTGAGCAGGTGTATTCTTCTTCCAAATGAGTGGTCCCTTAACGAGAAAGTGGCAGATGAGATTTTCCATCTATGGGGCCAGCCATTCTGCAATTGTTTTGCCTTTCCCCTAAACAATAAGTGTAGCAACTACTTTGCCCTGATTCCCCCACAGGGGCAGTCACTGAGGGGTGTTCTACTTCATGATTGGTCCCCTGGTCTCCTTTATGTCTTCCCACCAACCCCATTGATTCCAAAATTTTTGCAGAAAGCTGCCAGGTTGAAGAGCACAGTAATCCTCATTGCCCCCTACTGGCCATGACAAATTTGGTTTCCCTTTTTATGAACAGGAACAACAGATCCCACGCATGTACAGTAATGTGCATGGCCCAATTATAAGCCACTAAATCCAGGAAAACACATAGGCCAGCACTAGATTCCACCAAAGAGTTTTAATACAAAAATGTATGGGTAAAAGCACCCATGTATGAAAATACAAAAAACTGACACCCAAAGGGTGATAAAGCATATCTGTTTCAGTATAAAGCCTTCATCAGTGTAATTGCATCATTCTCCCTCTCGGAGCTTCGGCGCAGGTGAGCTCAGCTCCTACATCGGCCTCAGAGCCGTCCCCCTCAATGCGGTGAAGGATTCCAGTTTCCTCAGAACCGGGGCCTTCTTTGCATCATGGCAGGGATGCCTTCGATGTCATGAGGAGTGTAATGGCCCCTGAGTCAGCACCACGTTCGACCCCACTCACTCCGTCCCCTGTAGTGCCTGTGTCAACCTCTGTCCCTCCTCCGGACCCCAAGGGTGGGGAACCGATGCTTCAGAGCACCCCACTGGGTGTTTCCTTTTCTTCCGAGGCCTCCCCTGATCATTCAGAGGAGGCCCCTCAGAAGAGGAAGTGCAAGAGGAAGCACATTGACTCCCCTGAGTCTGCCACTTTGGATATGGATTTGGATGAATTGGAAGGGTCCCCAAGATCCCCTTCTGAAGATGTTTCCTTTTCAGACATCCTTGAAATGCTTAGGCAGAGGGGGAACTGGACTGCCCTAGCCCCTAGTGAGGATGAATCCATATTCCTGGATACATTTGGTTCCCGCCCTTCCACCTCCTGGGTGTCTCCGCCCTTTGATCCACTAATGTCTGTGGTGGCTCAAAGGGCTTGGTCAGCCCTGGATACAGTGAAATCAACCACGAGGAGGCCTGGCAAGTTTATCACTGCACCCCCTGACAAATAGTCCCTTACCAAGGGTGTTCCCATGGATGCCCTGGTAGTAGCAGTGGCCACTAAAAAGCAATTAGCGGAAACTTCTTCCTCTGTCCATCCTCCTAATAAGGAGTCTAGGACTATGGACAGATATGGGAAGTGAATGTTTACTTCAGCGACCTTCTCCATGAGGTCACTGAATTACTTAAACCATTTTACCAGGCTTCAGAGGGATCTCCTAAAAGAGCTTGGAGATATCCTCCAGGATCCAACAGCTGAAGGGGTACAAGCTAAAGTAGCTTCTCAGCTGGCGACCCTTAATTTGGTGGTTAACTCCTCCATGAGGCTCATTTCCTATGCAGCCAATGGTGCGAGTAGAGCTGTAGGTACAGGCATGGCCCTTAGGAGACACGCAAGGATGCGGCTGTGTAATTTTGCGGAGCCCTTTAGAGTGTCATTCACCAACACCCCCTTTGACGGTTCATTTCTCTTTGGACCACAGGTGAAGGACACTCTCACTAGGTGTGAACAGGAAGGCAAGACTCTCTGCCATGGGAGTCTGTTTTTCCACTCCTTCCAGACCATATCCCAAAGGTCAGAAGAGTGGAAAAATGTGGTTTTGGAAATCCAAGGGAACCTCACCTGATACACGTAGTGATTTTTCCTCCAGGGGCAGAGGAGGAAATAACAACAACAGACGCCACCCTCGAGGCAGAGGGGGTCCGCAGAACCAGGGTAGCAGAGAATCTTTCTCTGACAAGCCCTTCCAGCATCCCTGAAGGGTTGCTTGACTGCCCGCCTCTGGAGACAGTTGGGGGAAGACTTTCACTGTACCCAAAAGCCTGGCAAGACATTACGCGAGACAAATGGGTACACTCAATCATATCCGGAGGCTATGTAATTCTCTTCTTCCAAGCTCCCCTATCATCAAGAAAATCCCCCCCAGATGTTCCACCCAATCTGAGGGCCCAAGCAGTCATAGAAATTTCAAGACTGCTAGAAAAAAGAGTCATCCAGGAAGTCCCGGCAGACCAACTCAGATCCGGAACTTACTCAAGGTTCTTTTTGGTACCAAAAAAGACAGGGGACTGGAGACCAATTATGGATCTCAGCAGACTAAACAAATCTGTTCAAAGAACAAGGTTTCAGATGGTCACGCTTCAGTCCATTCTACCCTTTTTGGGTCAGGACAATTGGATGTGCTCAATAGATCTCCAGGATGCATACTATCACATCAAGATGGACAGGCATTCCAGGAGATTCCTTTGCTTCCGGCTGGGAGCCAGTCATTATCAGTTCAGAGCTCTGCCCTTTGGTCTCACCACAGCCCCTAGGATGTTCACAAAATGTATGGCAGTGGTCAAGGCTCACCTGAAGCGTCAAGGATTTCAGGTGTTTCCTTATCTAGATGACTGGCTCCTTACTGCTACTACCAGGCATCAACTTCTTCAAGCCAGGGACTATACAATCGCAATTTGTGCCCAGTTAGGCATTACCATCTTCTTCTTCTTCTTCTTTCAGCTTTTCCTGGTTAGGGGTTGCCACAGCGGATCACCTGTCCGCTGATGATTGGCAGTGGAGTTTTTACAGTGTCGAGTTGCCAGCCTGGCGCCCAACCTTCGACAGAAGGCGCACACATGCACACACTCATACCTAGGGCCAATTTAGTGTCCAATCTACCTACCATAAATTTTGAAAAATCTGCCTTGTTGCCCTGTCAATCTATTACCTATATAGGAGCAGATCTAGATATAAAAGTATGTCCGCAAGACTACCGCCGGACAGAGTGGCCATGATTCGGCAGCAAGTTCATATCTTCATGCAATGCAAAAAGGTACAAGTCCGGTTGGTCCTTCAAACTCTGGGTTCTATGGTGGCGGCAATTCTTCTGATACCTCTAGCCCATTTTCACATGAGAATCCTTCAGTGGCTTCTCTTCACACAGTGGTCCTTTCAACAGCTCCCCATGTCTCACATGATCATGATTACAGAAACTTGCAAAAGACACCTTTCCTGGTGGATAGTCTCCCCACTAGTATCTCAGGGCAGACCATTCATCCAACCCCCTCCGCTTGCCACAGTGACCACGGAAGCCTCACTGATAGGGTGGGGGGCATTATCAGGGCAGGACAGTCCAAGGCACATGGCAGCCTCACGAGTACCATCTGCACATAAATGTCTTGGAGATGAGAGCCATGCTACTAGCGTTGCAAGCACTTCAGGACTCCCTCCCTCCTGGGACCATTGCAATTCAGATGGACAACATGTCAGTAGTGTGGTACATCAACAAGCAGGGCGGAACCAGGTCCTATCCTCTATGTCGAGAAGCACTCAGACTCTGGCAGTGGGCGATTTCCTCCCAACGATTTCTGATTGCAACGCACATCCCTGGGAAGTCCAATGTCATAGTGGACAGGCTCAGCAGAGCTATTCTCATGCCCCACAAGTGGTCTCTGAATCAGGTAGTTGTGGATCTCATCTTCCGCAAATGGGGACAGCCTTGCTGCGATCTGTTTGCAACCCCCTTCAACACCAAATGCAGCAACTATTTCTCCCTTCTACCACTTCCTGATCACCCTCCCAGAGATGCTCTAGTCCATGATTGGCCTCAGGGACTTCTTTATACCTTCCCGCCTTTTCCTCTTATACCCAAACTCATACAGAAAGCGATATTGTTGGGTTGCAAAATGATCCTCATTGCTCCTTACTGGCCTCGACAGATTTGGTTTCCATTCCTGCACCATTACCTCCTCGAGCAGCCCTGGACCCTGGATCCTATTCCAGACCTGCTGATTCATCAATCAGGAGAGCTGCATCGATCCCTCCAGACACTCCAGCTCACAGCTTGGTTGATCCAGTTCCAACCCTAGCCAGGCTTCCCAGCATTTCCCCGGCTGTGCATGAAATTATTGTATCCTCTCACAAATCAGCTACTAGGAAGACATATGCTAGCAAATGGAAACGTTTCTCTTACTGGGCAGAGGCTAGGAACATAGATACCTTTTCAGCCCCAGTTCACGAGATCTTGGAATTCCTAACTGAGCTTTCTCACTCTGGGTCCACTTCTGCCACAATCAGGGTTCAACTAGCGGCCATCTCTAACTATCATGTTGGCTTTTCTAATCTAAATATCATGTCTCATAAGCTGTGTAAAGCTTTTCTCAGAGGGACTACTCTCCTTAGGTCCCCAGTGAGAGATCCCCCTCCTCCTTGGGACCTTAATTTGGTACTAGTCTCCTTGATTATGCCCCCTTTTGAACCGGCAGCTTCCTGCTCCCTTAAGTTTCTATCTTGGAAAACTCACTTTCTGGTAGCTATTACCTCAGCCAGACATGTATCGGAACTTCAAGCACTAAGCGTTCGTTCTCCGTACTTAGTTTTTCACAAGGATAGGGTAGCTCTGAGAACTAATCCCTCCTTCCTTCCTAAAGTGTGTTCAGAAAATAAGCTAAACCAATCCATAGACTTTCCAGTATTCTTCCCTAACTACACCAACAAGGCAGAATACAAGTTACACCTTTCGGATGTTCATAGATAACTGCGTTTTTACCTGCATAGAACGAAGGATATAAGGAAATCGGACCAACTCTTCCTTTCCTATGCTAGGGGCAAACAGGGTCTTCCAGATTCCAAAGTGACCCTGTCCAGGTGGTTGTCTCACATTATCACCGTCATCTATCAACTAAGAAACAAAGAATTGTTTTCCAAACCGAAAGGTCATTCTACTAGGGCTTTGGCCACTTCTGTAGCCTTTCAGTCTAGGTTTCCCATGGACTCTATTTGTGCCGCTGCCACATGGGCAAATCCTCATACCTTCATTTCTCATTACAAGTTAGACATGGCCTCCAGGAATAGAGCTAACTTTGGTTCCACTGTTCTGAAGAGTCTGTTCCAATGAGCCACCCAGGATCATAGGTGCTAGGGACGCTGTCCCAACAAGCAAGAAATGAAGCTGAGATATACAAATTAACATAAAGAAGTTATGTACCTACCATAACGTGCCATGTTAGTTGTCTTCATCTCGCCTTCTTTCTTGCATCCCCCCCTCCATTACCGTGTCCTATTGGACCGAGAAGAGTTTAGGCTTCTCCGGCTGAGTATTTTCTGGTTTGTTTCCTCTACTGACTTAGAGAGTATAACAGATATGCCCAACCTGTTAGTTTGGTCAGGTTATTCTTGCTATGTCTGGGGTTAGCTGTTACAAATGAGATCTGGGTAGCTAGCGCTAGCTCTCGAGCTATAGAAGATGGCTGAGTCGGAGCCGAGGGTCGGCTCTGATCCCAACAAGCAAGAAAGAAGGCGAGATGAAGACAACTAACATGGAACATTATGGTAGGTACATAACTTCTTTTTGTCCCCTGCAGTGTTGCCTTGTGTTAACCTTTGGATTCCAGATCTTATTATTTCAAAGGATTAATACACAGTACACTATCTGTCATGCATGAATCTCAGGCATGCATGTTCAACTGTCACCACAGTCTTTGATGACACTACACTTAGATTACAAGGTCAGACTGTCTACCCAAGAGAGTATTAGGCAGACATCAGTCATGATGTCATTCATTCTTGCACACCCAGACCAAGGTTTGAAACTAGGGAGTGGTACTAAAATGTGTGAATATCTACACTCAAGTAATCTTAAATATTTGCAGAATTTGTCAGGTAGTGTTAACAGATATATTCTCCACAGGTCTTGCAGGTAAAGAAATGTTTGTAGTAGCTGTATGAAGGGTATACTAATAAACCATGTACAACTGTTCCACTGTCCAACCCCATGCCTGCAAATGACAGCAGGGTAGGTACATACACCATGCACTCTTCCCTATACATGTCTCTCAAGTGTCACACTGTCATGGCTAGTGGTCACTGCTGCCAATAACCTTGGACACAGATATGAATCCAGGTGAAGTATGCCAGTAGCACACTCACAGAACATCAGTGCAGGGTATACCTTCTTCATCATGTATGTAAACCTGACATGTATGAGTCCCCTCTAGTCATGTACCTGGAATTGTCACAATTTGCTCCATACCATTTCAGGTTGACAGTTTAACAGTTATGTATGTACTACCAAAGCTATGGGCCACAGGTAGATGTAAAGTGAGGGCAGACCTGTAGAGTATTGAGCAGTACTGTTGTGAAAAATAGAAGCCTATATAGTTGTTAATGGACTTTGTTTCTCTCCACATACCTTATCTGTATCAATAATTATTATTCATATATGACGAGTATGTTGTTCTCAAAACCTAATGTTAGGACTTGTGTTCCATTATTGTTCATATATTTAATTGGTTGCATATTAACATACCTTGTTCAAATACCATTGTTGGTGGGCCTGTTGCCATAAATGTAACTGGCATGCTGTTACAATGCTGACTGGTATTCCATTTCTGCATTTGTTCTGTTTGCTATGCAGTTGTTTCACTTCTATTGTTTTGAGTTAATTGGAACACCCACGCATGCTGTTATAACTAATTTTGAAATGCTTTGTTCATGACTAACCAATACATTTTGAAAAACCTCAACACCATAGCACGTTTAGGAAGGCAGATCCCAGCAGATTCGCCTGTCCTGCCTCATCTGGCCACTGCACCAGGCCCCAGCACGTCTGTGACCCAACCCGGAACTGCCTCCTCTGCTGGTCCTGCACTACCCTCAGGTGGAACTGCCTCAGGGGATGGGGACCATCCCCCCGGGCAAGGGTTTGGAGAGGAATCAGTCACCTGCAGAAGTTTTTGTGGTATGTTGTGCAGGGTCATTCAGACAGAGTTGGATGGATGCCTGAGCAAGACCAAGGGCAGACTGGTGCACCTCAAGGGGCAACCTGCCCCTGTTGTCCAGCCCGCAGCACAGCCACCTTTGGTGCCATGAAGGAGCAGTGGTGACTGCCCATGGGTGAGGGTCTCAGTCCCACTCTTTCCAACTGGGGGCTCATGGGCCTCCAATTCCCAACCACCCTCCTCATCCAAGGTGTTTACCCCCCTCAGGTGTCATACACTGCCCCTGTCTACTACTTTGTCTGTCTTGTCTGTCTGCAAAAGCAACCTCTCCTACCCAACTTACCTCCCCAAATGTACTTGCAACCTTTCCCCAACATCCTATTCAAACCTTATTAAAAAAAAAAGGAGCATCTGTCCCCCTCAAAAAACACGTCCCATACATAGCTCTCCATTTCACCCCCAAGTACACTGATGTCAATCAATTTACCCCTGAATTACTCAACCAATGTATGTCAC
This sequence comes from Protopterus annectens, assembly GCF_019279795.1. Taxonomy (NCBI): domain Eukaryota; kingdom Metazoa; phylum Chordata; order Ceratodontiformes; family Protopteridae; genus Protopterus; species Protopterus annectens. Next base: position 607,776,178 of record NC_056731.1, on the reverse strand, counting down.
ATACACTGTCCCTGTGTGGTGTGAGGGTCTAAATTCCAAGTTGTCCACATCATTCACAGCTGTTACTGCAGAAGAAATGGAGAGCTGTGGTCCTTTCCTACAACCATTCTGCACATCCCTAGTTGCCTTTCACATTTCCCCCTGCTTGCCCCCATTTTACCACTTTCCTATCCCCCTTTTTTTCTGTTTTTTTTTAAATTATCGAGGGTTTAAGTGGGAATAAGCACCACTAAGCAAAGCCAAGAAGGACTAAGTGCCTCTTGGCATCACTTAGCATTGTGCAAACTTGCTTAAAACTACTTAAAAATGCTTTAATCACTCTGTCTCAATCAGTCCATTTTGCCCAGCAACAAAATAATCAGCCGTAGCAGGTCTTGAACCCAGGACCCTGTGCACTACAGTCAGAGCAATGTATCAGTATACCACATGAGCTGCAGGCATTTGTAATGCTTTTTCAAACATATCATGCATTATATTCATTTAACATTAGGGAAAAAAACATAATACTAGCAAGTCTCAAACCCCTGGACCCTGTGCACTAGGGTCAGAGCAATGTACCACTATGCCATATGACCTGTGGGAATTTGTGATGGGTTGGGAGGGTGGCCTAATGGTTAAGGTGTTTGCCTTACAAACACAAGGTACAGAGTTTGAGTCTCACAAGGGATAATTGGCTAGGCTTAAAATGGCTTGTGAGGGAAGTTAGCCTAGTACTACTCTATGAACCTATGAACCTATATCATGCATTACAGTTATTTAGCCCTGCAGTAGGGAAACAAGATATCCCTGCCAACTCTTGGATCCTGGACCGTCTACACTAGAGTCAGAGCAATGTACCACTATGCCAAATCAGCTGTGGAAATATATTGATGCACATACCTCTCAACCTCTTAGTGCAAGAAACTGGATGATGACTGACAAAATGGGGGACAGAGGCCCAACAATAGGCACATATTTTACATAGTTCAGTTATACATACAAGAAAGTTGCTAGAGTAACATGGTTTGTTTTAACATACATTTTCTGAAGGATTTTGAAGTCTAACTGAAAGCCCTGTCATTATTTAGTACCATTAGACCTCAGATTATACCAGTTATTTGCCAGAAAGCAACAAATAGTCTGAGGAACAGACCAAAAATATGAGAACAAACTCTGGACATTCTGTGAAAATATGCACAGTTTTTGGCATGTTGATGCATTTGTAAAGTTATCAGGAAGTACAGGGATATTCCTTTAGGGTGAAAAACATCACTGCCAAATTATGAACACAGAACCATTTCAACTGCAGTCAGGGCAACATACCACTAGGCCAACTGACCTCTTGAGTACAGCAGCTGAGTTATATGAACACATCCTGATAGTCAGTCACACAGTATTCTGACTCTCCCTTGCTGAACTGGGCTGGCTTGAACTCCCTCACCTCTTTCAATAGTATCAACTTGCACTCACCCACAAACTAGTAAGCCATCCACTAAAAGTCCCATCCCTCCAGAATCTACTCCAACCCTATCGCACCACCAGACCACTAAGATCCAGCAACAAAAATCACTTGCAGGTTACGAAAGCCAATAACTCTGCTGGAGAAGCACTATTCTCTTGCGCCATAGCCAAATTATGGAACTTCCTTCCACCCACAATTACCTCTGTACCATCATGCACCCACTTCAAAACTTTACTAAAAGTGCACCTAAAAACATGCTGGCTATGCCCTTGCAACCCCCCCTCTAATATCACTCACCCCATCCACCCACTACATTTCTTTCCACCCCACTAACTACCTTGATTATAGCAAGCTCAGATGCTCATAAGCCTAACTACTTATTATACAGCAGGAACTTCTTACTGTAACAATTGTTAATGTCTGTTATGTACTTCACAGATGATAAAGATTCTAGTTGTCTACTGATGTACTATGTTCTTCATCTGTAACTATGTTTGTAATTTTTAATTGCTATGTTGATCAAATTGTTAATTGCTATGTAAATCCAATGTAACTACTGTCTGTACATTTTAACTGTGGAGCTTTTCTCCCCAGGCCTCAGCTGAAAATGGACCTACGTCCAGTTGGACACTCCTGGTCAACAAATGTAAATAAATAAATAATAATATAGTGGCCAAAATCACTGTGTACTTGGGCCTCTGACACAGACACAGAACCAGTATGCAGGCCAATAAATGCTGCAAAGTGTCACATGTGACTACAGATTTCCACAGAATGTCCAGGGTTATGGCTCATATTTATGGCCTGTTCCTCATAACATTTGTGGTATTCTGCTAAATTACTGGGATGATGTCAGGACGGAGGTCACTAAATAGTAATATACATTTGAGTGTCAGACTTCAAATCCCTCATAAACAGAATGTTAAAGCAAACCCTGTTACTCTAGCAATTCTGTAGGTTTATGACACCAATATTTAAAATCCTTCCCTATTTGTGAACCTTTCTCCACACATTTTGTCGTGCTGTGCCCACATTTCCTGTGCTAAGAGGCTGACAGATATGCAGACATAGCATGCAAAACTGTAGACACAACATATCATGCCAAACAGTGGACAGTATTTCCACTTACCCTATGTGATGCTGTAGCTCCAACAACTCCATAATGTCCCTCTCACAGGCCAGGAAAAGGGGCAAGGCCCACATGAAGGCCTTAATTATAACACTATGTTGCCATGACATTGGCTAATAGGAAAGAATCCCAGCTGTTTTGGAAGCAATTAACAAATGGGAGTAACAGATTGGTGCACAGTCCATCACCTCTTCATGAACATTATCTACAAAAGACCAGCTGATGCCCATGCTAAACAGGTCTGATACTTTCATCAAGAAGACAGACTGCGACTATTCACAACACCCTGTGTGGATTTATTCTGAAAAAGTGGTACAGCACTATACCAGGTATGTCAAACAATTAAGTATGTAATGGAATGCAGATGGGGAGGATGCAGTCATGGGAAATAGGAATTTAAAAAGTAGCTCTCAACAACACTTCCGGAACTGTCATGTTGCATATTAGCCTGCTGTCTTGCACCTACAGCGATCTCTGATGGCTATGTCTGCAGCATATGTCTGAACTGTACAGGGTTTTTCAAAATGTCCTGATATTTGCCTCACAATTTTGGTCATGTTTTCCATAAAAGTTTGTTTTTCTGGCAAATTAGTGGCAAATCATGAAGGACTGCAGTAATAAAATAATGACATCTGGTACTACAGATGTCAGACACCTGTGAGTAGGTCACCCTACACCACATATGCACTGCTGTCTGTTATTGTGTACCTCAGATGTTCCTGGAATGTTCACATGCACCTGTAGTACCACTCACCTATTTGCCAGATGTAGGTTGAATGACCTGGTACTGTAACCTTGCCCATAGAGGGCACCCATCAGTCAATGACAGTGATGTGTGTGGACACATAGGAACATGGTCTGTCACAGCAGTCAGGATATTTTTTGGTAGTCTTGCTACCATCTCAGGTTACTAGGCTATGAGCCATGAGTAGCCATATGCCTAGGCCACAAGTTAGCCCATGTGTATGCAAGGCAGCAGCTTATGTCCCCATCCTACAGGGACACAGGTGGTATCCCAAGTGTGTATGTGCTGTTAACCATCCCTTTCACCAGGTCACACATGCAAAGGTGTAGGTAGCTACCCTTAATGTGGACATGGTGCCCATTCCACTACAGGGTGATTGTGTGTGACACACATGTGAGCTGCCAACAAGACCAGTCCAGGTCACTTATCAGGTTGAGGGTGTGTGTGTGTGTGTGTGTGTGTGTGTGTGTGTGTGTGTGTGTGTGTGTGTGTGTGTGCACGCACACGTGTGCATGCGTGTGTTAACACAGTGGAGCATGAACTGCACTTGTGCAGCCACCAGTCCCAGCAATGTGGAGACCGTGATTTCCTCACATGCCACAGTGAGGCCACTCCTGAGGATTATGGATGACACTGGATAGAGGCTTGGCCTTATAGCCTATAGGTGTATGGTAGATGTTTGATGGCCTGGTATTCCCTGGTGGGAACCTCCATGATGTCCCCAGCTGCTGCATGTGCTGTATGATGTGAGTGATGAATGATGGATTATGCACATTAATAGTCCTCAGTGGGGGGAACATGACACATCAGGATAAGGGGGGGGGCTATGCATGCTGTGAAGCTGGTATGTTCACAATACTCACACACATACTGTACTGATAGATCGGGAGTATAATGTGGGTGTTAGAGGTGGATAGTGCTAGCAAATGTGGATGTGTATGGTCTGTACATGATGGTAGCCAATGTATGTGGTCCTGTGATGTGTTCTCCTGTTCCTGTCTTCCAGGTGGAATATTTCGTAGACATCACCCACCACACACGAAGTCCGAGACAATGGCGATCTTGGATTGCCTGAGACTACATCACAGTGTACTGTTGGGGAGAAGCCAGCAGCACATGCAGCAATGAACTGTCCCATGGGCAGAACTGGTGGGGACCATCAACAACATTGCACACCATGGCAAGAGCTATGAACAGGTCCAACACCGTGCCACAGATTTAATACCCAATGCATAGCAAAGGTCTGCAGCTGTGCCCAGGAACCATGCTGGCACTTGGGGAAGGCCTGCTACAGAAGCACGACTGACACCAGCAGAGGAGTTCCTTGCCAACCTTGGTGGAGCCACTGCCTCATAGGCACACATCCCCACATTTGTCATGGAGTCTGGTGGCACAGAGTCAACAGCCGAGGAACATACATGCAAGGCCCCAATGGCCATCATGTCAGTACTGTAGGATTCACAGTGGCAGCTTTTGCATACCTAGATGCATATGTCAGGTCAAACTGCATATGTGGATGGGGGTCTGTAATACACACAAGTGCACACCTATTGTGAATGTCAGTGATTTAGTTAGTATCACAGCTTGTACTGTACTTGTCCATAAATGCACATATTATCCTGTACCAATGCCACATGTGTGTTGAGGGACATGGCTGACCTTTGTGGGAGTGTGGGAGTTAACATAGACTTACAGATTCAGCAGATGTCTGCATCGGTGCATAGCAGACTGGTCAAGCTGGTAATGTCTTGTTTTACTGACTGAGGACTATTCAGAGGTAATGTCCACCTTTTGGCTGGATGTGGTCCCTTCATCTATGTGGTGAACCACATACAAGCAATTCCTGATGACTGCCAATACTTGGTGCCTGAATGCAACTATGTTGTCATCCTGGTTACCCAGGCCTGTCATCACAGACTGTGTGTCTACGGGGTTGGTGCTGGTGTGGGACCTGGTGGGGTCATGTACTTGCTCTATGGCATGCTGACACTGTTGTCTGCATACAGCTTGAGGCTGGGACCTTGAGAGCATTCCATAACCCACAGTATGGCTCATTGCAGTGTGTTAACAACAGTTTGTTCTTCAATGACAAAGACAAAATACTTACAGTTCACACAGCCTTAGGCTGTACCTACATATGTGGGTGGAGCCAATTATCATTCATGCCTATATACTTGTGGGTTATTGGGGGCACCAGGTAGTCACAGGGCCTTCACATATATGCATATTGCATACACATAAGTCCAATGAATGGCTTTGCAACATTATCAAATGTGGATTGTTGGACACGACCTGTACTAATGTGACAGTTGGCAAGACATGCCATGGTCATGGCAAGTGCAACACACAGGACTTCCTCTGGTTTGCTATTACGACACCTTCTTTGTGTGTCATTACCTGAGCCTAAACTATTTGTCATAACATTGAGGTGCTTCTGCTGTGCAATAACTGTTTTATTCAATTAGTACAGGACCGTATGACACTTTTGTTGTCCTACAGTCTTGGGACATCTTTACTGTCTCAGTTGTCACAGGTCACACCGTGCCAAACACAGACTGCAACCTGCATGGTGGTACAGATGGCAGACATATCTATGACCTCTGCATATGTCTGCAGATTGTTCTGATGTTTGACACATGCTTTCTTTCCATGTGTCATAAAATGTGATTTTCTGGCAAACTGTGGGAAAATCATGACAGACTAACATTGCAGATTGATGACAGCTATTTACATGTAATGACACATGCACTTTGTAAAGTGCGTTCATATGCACAACCTGTTCTGGTATCTACCTTCCATGCATGTCACAGCAATATGTGAAGGTTGTGTTCGGTGTTTGGTGTTTGCCCCCTTTTTCAATATGGATGTAACCAGATGTTTTTCTGTGTTGGGTTGAGAGGTATGCTGGTGGCCATAACACAGGTAGACTGCTGCAAGGGGATGTACGTACACACACACATACACACACACACACACACACACACACACACACACACACACACACACACACACACACACACACACACACACACACACACTCATGACCTGCCCTTGCTGATAGCAGAACCTGAACCTGCCTAGATGTACAAATTATACTGCTGAATATATAACACAAACACCACAGAGCTAATATAGTGTTGCAGTGTCTGCCAATACCATTCTAGTGTGTGACAATTGCAGGGGCTGTTAGGATTGCTATTGGTGGGTTCACAGGCCCTTAACATGGTATAGCCATCTGAAACACAGACACACAGCTGCATGGGGACATGCATTGAAACACACATGCACACAGAGTTGACACTTTTCCTATTATATGACCTACCTCTCTAGTTATGTACAATACAGACTGATATGATTATTGCATGTGCCACAGTGCCTTAATGTTAGAAAATGTGTGACTGTGCTTGTAATGTGGATGCCATCAACTGTCTCTTTAAAGAAATGCCTTGGGGAGGGGATCAACAGGCCTTAAAATGGTATAACCAACACATCCACAGGGGACATGCTTCACACACAAACACATACAGTAGTATACTTGGCTGTATTGAGATTCCAATATCTACCTATCTACATGTACATACTATAGTGCTGCCTATTTATCATACATGCCACAGGGCTTATAGAGGTGATGAGTGTCCAAAGGTACATCTAAGGTGAATGACATCAGCAGGTCTTCTAATGTAGGGCAATGGGAAGTGCACTGGGTGGAAAAGGCCTCAAAATACTTTCACCTACAAACATGAATACACACACTTACAATCACACACACTTACACACACACACGCACACACACACACACACACACACACACACACACACACACACACACACACAAACATTTGTCAGGACTGATATTAGAACCCCTGCCTATCTAGCTATTTGTACTACAGTGTTACACAATTTTTGCATGCACTACAGAGCTTATAGGGCTGATGAGTGTCCAAAGGTACATCTAAGGTGAATGACATCATCAGGTCTTGTAGAGTAGGGCAATGGGAAGTGTACTGGGTGGGAAAGGCCTCATAATACTTTAATCTACAAACACACATACAAAGGCAGGTGATGTGATATTACAACCTCTACCTCACTAGTATTGCACAATGGAACTCACCTTCATGCTGGCACATCCAACTGGTTACAACTGGTATGCAGTTGTCTGCAGCAGGACATCACTCTAGGCCTTTCAAAGTATTCCTGTCTATGACTCGTTTTCTGTGTGTGTCTCTCTGTCTCTCTCTATCACTGTCTATCTCTCTCTCTTCCCCATGTCTATGTGTGTGTATGTTTGAAATAGTGTTATATGTTGCCCATATATATCTGTGTATCACATGCAAAAGAGAAACATATATCACATATGGGCCGCCTGCAGATAGCTGAGGGTCATCCTGTGTGATGGGTGTGGGTAGAGACAGTTGAGGTGTACATAGCTGTCTGTATGCAAAGACATATATGCACAATACAGTTATATAGTCCCATGTGGCTTTAGACATGGGCTGCAATTCTATACGTGTAGGAGCATGCCCAGTATGACCTTCTATAGTAAGAGTGGGCCTCCATTCCAGAGATAGATGTACTCCAGTCAAAGGTTTTGTGTGACACTGCCATACCTCTCAACTTGTTAGTGCAAGAAATCTGGAGATAGCCCGCCAAAATGGGGAGACAATGGCCCAAACATAGGGAGATACTGTAAATATTGCTCTTACAAATATAGAAAATTGTTAGAGTAATGAGGTTTGTTTTGCCAAACATTTTACTGACATATATGCCATCTGACACTGAATGTATTGTGCCATTACTTACTGACAGAAATCCTCAGATCAGACAAACATGAATGTTCCTACATTGCTATTGGAAGAGAGGTGTGTTGGAGGGAGCAGGGCATACCTCTTAACTGTACACATTTCCACAGACTGTCCAGATGTTTGCTTTACATTTTGGTTCCATTTAGCATAGTATTGTGCTTGTCTTGGAGAATACTGGCATATTGCTAGAGACAGAAGGTTAGACAGTTATGACAGACATTTGAGGTTCAGACTTCTTACCCTTCGGACAGTTAAGGCAACTGTAAGGCCTGTTGTGATCTCACTGTGTAATTTTGTAAGTGGACTATTTCATCATTGTCCCTATTTGTGGGCCTTTGCCACATGTTTCTTTCTGGTTTTGTACAGCTGACTTGCTGTGAGAGGCTGAGAGGTGTGTATAGGACTCCAACAATGACATCCATGCGTATGACCTATGACCCCACAGTTTGTTAGTGCCTCACATATACTGCAGTGAGTTTTGCCACCTAGGGGACTACTGCATATTCTGGGTAAGCCAACATTTGATGGACATTTCCTGTGATCCCACATAGCTGTCAGTTGTCCGCTGCTATCCCTGTGGCCATCCCATTCCATTGCATACATGCAGCAATACCATAGATATGCTAGCATAATGTAATACAGAATTAATTTTTTGTTAAGAAGAGTGACTTACCTTGTGCCTGGGGCAGTTGTGAGGACAGTGTTTGAGGGCTGACTCTGTTGGATGCACACAGTACACACCCTATACATGGTAACAGACAGGTAGTGTGATGTGTGTGTGGCATCCTTTTTACTGTGTGTTCAAGTCAGAGAGAGGTGTCAGTCCCTGGGTCCCTAGGGTGTTAGTGTATGTGCTATGTGTTGCCTCTTTGCCAAGGCAGGGTGTACTGGGCATGCCTACATCTGCTTGTGCCTGTGGGGACCTTGGTAATGATGGGGGGCTGTGTCCCCCTTCCCTGTGTTGTTTCTACCACAGCTCTTTCCACAGGATCATATTGTGTAGCATAGCAGATACTATGAACATGTGTGTACATGTGGCTGGAGAGTGCTGCAGGGCTCCACCAGATATATCACCACAGTGGAACCATGACTTGAGCAGCCCAAACACATGCTCTACTATGTTTCTAGTTTGTGCTTGTGCCTCATTATGGCGTGCTTGTGGGTCTGCATTTCTGATGGATGTCATCATCCACGGTTCCAGTGTGTAGCCAGCATCCCCCATGAGATGGCCATATGGGATGCCCCCCTGGCAAATGCCTGGTACAGCTGTGAGGCATGCCAGATGTGGGAGTCATGATAGCCCTTGCAGTTGACATACACTCTACCCTCTTCACCGGGTGGTGTTTTGATGTGGACTTGGGTGCTGTCTATGGCACCCAGTACCTCAGAGTAGTTTGCTACATGGTGGAAGAAGCGCATATTGCTGGTCTTCTCTTCAGGGGTGCTGGAGAAATAAATGTACTCACTGTCATATGTTAGCATGACATCCAGGAACTGGTGCAGTCCCCTGGATGTGGATGCCTGTGAGAACCCCATGATGTTCCCAGTAGGTCTTTGGAAAGTACCTGTAGCTATTATTCCTAAGGCTACACATACCTTTGTTTCCACTAGGATGGGTTCCCCTCTGTTGGCTCTGGGTCTGAGGTGAGGGTGGCAGAGCTTGGTGATTTGCTGAAATATGTCCTTGGCCACTCTGTGGCACTCAACTATCTCCAGCTCAAGTAGCCACTGAATGGTTACTCTGGGTCTGAACACTGTTCCTCTCCTCAGTCTGGACCAGTTGTAAGCATCATCGTCATTAGTGCCCTCAGTCTGTAGCATGCACAGATGTAGCAAAGCAGCAGCAGCCCCTATCATTTTGTCAGTTAAAATTCCCAACTGTTTACTCCAATGGTGCTATGTGGGAAAATCAGATTGAAGGATGTTTGCATACTTTATAATGGTGTGCTGCAGATGCTGCCTTTGTTATTGGCTGATTATCATACATTTCACCTGCCAGCTACATTATTGAGGAGTTTGAATGGGCCACTGTGAGTGGCAGAGGCCTTATTAGTCATTTCTAATTGATTGCCTTTTGTCTGGTATTTCCTTCTATTTTATTTTATTTTTTTCATATTTCCTCCAGTTTTAGGCCTTTAAAATTGTTGCAGCTACTGTGAACATTGCTGAGTAGAAAGGCCCTCCCCTGGACATGAACATGCTCAGCATTCCTGAAACCAGCTAAGGATAGCTAAGCAGCCTCAGACACACTCCCTTGCTTAGCTTTGCTTAGCTGGTTTCAGGAATGCTGAGCAGTGCTAAGCACTTCTCAAATCTGCTTAGCTGGGCTGAATGCTGCTTAGAATTATACCTCTTAGCAATGCTCAAACTGGCTAAGCAGAACTAAGCACTGCTAGACATTGCTCAGTTTTCATTTAAAGAAAATTAACAATTTGGACATCAATTAGTCCTTACTAACATATTAAGTGTATATATTTTACTTTACATAACATCCCCCTATGTGCTTTGATTACATTACTTTGGGGGGGTGACTGTACTGTCTGGAACATGTGTTTACATGGGGGATTTCAAATCACATATCCACTGACACTGGAAGGTTGGCCAGCTACACTACCCTGGTTAACAAATATCAATTACTACATCATTAAAAATAAAAAATAATGTAACAATGCTTTCCCATGTAAAAGCTGAACTGCCTGTCTTGGGATTTGAACCCTGCACCTGCTGAAACTCTAACCACTGAGCTAAATTGCCAGTAAAGATGCCAGCTATACATTTCTATATAACTCTTCATACTATTCTAAGTAGTGCTGAGCAAAGCACCACACAAACCCTCTCAGATACACTTAAACTTCAAATACTGTGAAAAAAAAATACAACCATTTTACATTTATATATGTCACTATATCAAATATTTGCATGTCATTTGCAGGCCACATACTCTTCATGAATATCCATGCTAATGCAAAACCTGTCATTCTGTCAACTTTCTAAGTTTGTAAGGCCTATATATAGAAACAGTCCCTATTTCTGGCCTTTTGCCACACTTTTTGTATTGCCTTTGTCCAGAATACAACCAGTAAAAATAAAATAACATTTACCCATGCTCCCCGTATGGCTGCCTACCACAATGTTAGCTTGCACAGTGGTGCAGCACTGTTTTATACACCTCCAGATCGATTTAGGTACATCTACTGCCCACCACACCCACTCCGTGCTATCCACATGGATACAACATGGCTCCAGCCATGTTGAGGGTGGAGAGCATGGATCTTACACATTAAAGGAGACTTTTCCCTATTAACAGTTTATTCTTTTAATAAAAAATATGTTTTTATTTTTTAAATAAGCTTGTTTGCACAAGTTTAAGTTCCATGCCGCTTCTCGCAAAGTAGAATTTAAATATAATTAAGGAAAGCCAATTTTTAATAGCTTTCCCCTTGCTCAACTTCCATGTTAGCTCATATATGGGAAGAATTTCCCAGTACATAACACAGAGCTAACACGGACTCACACCAGGTTGCTGAATCGCAACCTGCTGATGTTACTAGGTAACAGTGGGCTGTGGTGGTAGGGATGCACTTCATTTGCATGCCAACACAGTTTTTCACCCTTTGGTGCATTTGCACATACATGCGCACTGTACGGCATTGTGCCACGGAAACTAAGCCCAGTTCCTGAATAGGGAATGGGGTTTAGTATGGGAAAATGGTGTTATGAAGGCTAACACGTTGTCATTTTCCATGTTAGCCTTTATGAATACTACCCTATGTCTCCCAAATTTCATATGCTTGTAATTATCAGCATGTTTATGTTTATGTTTAGTTTTTTTTTTTTTTTTTTTTTTTGCAGACATGTCTTATCTTTAATGCACACAATCAGTTTACCCATTTTCAAGTCATTTGCATATAGACTATAGAATACATCAGATGACAAAGATAAATCTGAAAGATACAACCTAAACAAGTATGAACCTAGGACAGAGTCCTGACTGTAACTTAGAATTTCAGCTATTCATTTAATTTATATTTGCCTTGTCCTATTTGCAGTGCAGCTATTCATCTTGTTAAGATTACATCAATACTAAATTCTAATTTATTGATCAGTGTTATATGTATGACTGTATCAAAGGCTGAAGTCAGGTCTATATACATTACACCAGAGTACAAACCACACAAATGTCACTAAAATAACTGAAATACCACCCTTGTAGAAAAATGCACTCAGCAAAAAAGAATAAAAATCCAGTAATTTATTAGTATTAAGTGCTTTCATCTCCTGTAAGAGACTTCATCAGAATACAACTTA
>NC_056731.1:607718753-607758753 GCF_019279795.1 Protopterus annectens | reverse complement strand
TCATTGCTTGAATATAATTGAGTTCTGACTGAGAGTGCTACTGAAACAACTCATACTATAAATTGATAAGTATATTTTTTGGCACTTCTTTCCAAAGTTCTACAGTATTCTAATTGTTTTTACCCGATTTATTTAGATCATATTTGCTGGCTTATGATCTGTGTTGAAAGTGCTATTTTTCTGAGAGGAAAGTGCTATTTTCCCCCACCCTTAATCCTTCTCTGTTAAATACTGGCCAAACAACTTGTGTGTTTTATCTGATTGTCTCAATGCTTGCTAGTATAATTAAGATTCTCTGTTTGTTACCTCTGCATTCATTGCTTGAATATAATTGAGTTCTGACTGAGAGTGCTACTGAAACATCTCAAACTATAAATTGATAAGTATATTTTTTGGCACTTCTTTCCAAAGTTCTACAGTATTCTAATTGCTTTTGCTTTATTTATTTAGATCATATTTGCTGGCTTTTGATCTGTGTTGAAAGTGTTATTTTTCTGAGTGGAAAGTGCTATTTTTCCCCCACCCTTAATCTTGCTCTGTTAAATACAGGCCAAACAACTTGTGTGTTTTATCTGATTGTCTCAAGGCTTGCTAGTATAACTATGATTCCCTGTTTGTTACATCTGCATTCATTGCTTGAATCTAATTGAGTTCTGGCTAAGAGTGCTACTGAAACAACTCAAACTATAAATTGATAAGCATATTTTTGGCACTTCTTTTCAAAGTTCTACAATATTCTAATTGCTTTTGCTTGATTTATATAGATCATATTTGCTGGCTTCTGATCTGTGTTGAAAGTGTTATTTTTCTGAGAGGAAAGTGCTCTTTTTCCCCCACCCTTAATCCTGCTCTACATACTGGCCAAACATCGTGTGTGTTTTATATGATTGTCTCAAGGCTTGCTAGTATAATTAAGATTCTCTGTTTGTTACATCTGCATTCATTTCTTGAATCTAATTGAGTTCTGACTGAGAGTGCCACTGAAACAACTCAAACTATAAATTGATAAGTATATTTTTTGTCACTTTTTTTCCAAAGTTCTACAGTATTCTAATTGCTTTTGCTTGATTTATTTATTTGCTGGCTTCTGATGTGTGTTGACAGTGTTATTTTTCTGAGTGGAAAGTGCTATTTTTCCCCCACCCTTAATCCTGCTCTGTTAAATACTGGCCAAACAACTTGTGTGTTTTATCTGATTGTCTCAAGGCTTGCTAGTATAATTAATATTCCCTGTTTGTTACCCCTGCATTCGTTGCTTGAATCTAATTGAGTTCTGACTGAGAGTGCTACTGAAACAACTCAAACTATAAATTGCTAAGTATATTTTTTGGCACTTCTTTCTAAAGTTCTATAGTATTCTAATTGCTTTTGCTTGATTTATTTAGATCATATGTGCTGACTTCTGATGTGTGTTGAACGTGTTATTTTTCTGAGAGGAAAGTGCTATTTTCCTCCACCCTTAATCCTGCTCTGTTAAATACTGGCCAAACAATGTGTGTGTTTTATCTGATTGTCTCAAGGCTGGGCATTTCCCTGCTATAAATACCACATTTTCCTGGTTTTGCATGCCAGGCAGTACCGGTTAGCTAGGGTATAACTATTCCCAGCTCCACAAAGTCTTCTCTTCAATTTTTCCCTTGGAACTAGACAAACTTTCAACTTAAGCACTCAAGCCATTCATTTCTCAGCCCAGCACTTGCTCAAAACTTATAGCAAGCACTTATAAACCCTAGCACTAAACCCTCCTATACTGCACAGAAGGACAAGGCTCTCTATTCAACCTTACCAGCCATTCAGTAAAACAGTTCACTGTACCTATCCAGGCATGTCCAAAGGGCAGTTTCAGGTGTACTCTGCAGTCCAACTGGTGAATCTGAGCATTTTGAGGCAATGTTACAACTGCCTTACGTACACAGACAACCCTCTCCTTCTACCACCAAACACTAATAGATGCAAGAGATGCAATTATACAGCCAAACTGGAGGCTAAGCTTTCTCAACCCAAGGCTGGATCAGACAGTCAAGAGGAGAAGGGAAGTACTTGCAACACACCACCAGTCTCACATAGACCCATTAAACCAGCACCGGCAAAAAACACACATAAATACACAAAGACATACTTGGAGGCTCTAAATAAAAATCTGCAAAAGCAACAGAGACCTCCAAAGCAGACATCCAAGCAACCTCCACCCCCCAACACAAATCATGAAACACATATTTCACAAAACCAGTGTGCCATGCAATCACAGCCCTTAAGGCAAAATAAAATACCCAACATACTAGTAATAGGTGACTCTATAGGCACACTGACGTCCCACTCACTAGGCTGAATAAGGAGAAGGTTACTGTTAGCTGCCTGTCGGGTGCCAGGATCCGCCATGTAACACAAGCACTCAGGTCACTCCAGAACAAGTACAAATACGACTCTGTCATTGTCCATGTTGGTGTGAATGACCTGAGCCGTAGCTCCGTGGACTACATGAAAAGAGACATGGAAGAGCTCTCTGATCTTGAAGCCCAGGCCAATATGACCCTGACCCTGAGTAGCATTCTGCCCTCACCAAGAATGATACCACAGTATAAAGAAAAAATTATCAATTTCAACAATTGGCTAAGTTTCTGGTGTCATTCAAAGGGGATACAGTGTCTGTCCACCTGGGATGACATGCTCGACAAGCCACGCTGCTTCACTAGAGATGGCTTGCAACTGTCACCCTTAGGCTTTCGAATACTGGCCAAGGCTCTTGCCACCCCCATAGTGCCATTTTTAGGCAAGGCTCAAAAGACAAACCCACTGCCATAAATAGCACAAGTAACAAAAAACTGAGGGTAATGCTACTCAATGCCAGAAGTCTAAACCTCAAAATGCATGCACTCGAGGCACTCCTCAGTATGGAGAAAATCGATATATGTGCAGTAACAGAAACCTGGTTTAAGGCTCCAGAGAGCACCCCAGCACTACCAGGCTACAACTCATACCATACTTTTCGGCCACAGAACCCGGACCGAAATACAAAAGGTGGGGGCGTATCCATATTCATCAAGGATACCCATACCTCCAGGTTAGTGGCACAGCATGATGCTCCAGTGATCATCCACGTGCAACTAACAACAGACAAAACTGCAATTCAAATTGTAGCTTGCTACATATCACTCACCATGTCCCAGGACCCCCATTCCACATTTCTGGAAGCACTGGGAAATATAAAGGTCCTACCAAACACCCTAATATTGGGTGATTTCAATTACGCAAACATTAATTGGGAGAACTATTCAAGTACTAACTCCCTTGCCCAACATTTCCTAGAATTTATAAACTCAAACACCCGGGATTAACTGGTCAACACTCCCACCAGAGGTGACAACATATTGGACCTGGTCGTCACCGACATGGGCGACCGGTACTCCACACCAGAGGTCAACCCCTCACTGGTTAGATCTGACCATAAACAAATCACTTTGGATATCCACATTTTACCCCCACCCCCGGACAAGGAAGCCACCGTGAAAAACTTTTCAAAAGCAAACTTCACGTTACTTAAGACCGAGGTGGAAAGCTTCAAAGCCCCCATGCTAAAGGATAACATTGTCCAGGCTGCAAAATCCTTTACTAATGCATTCTATGGACACCTACAAAAATGCATGGATTGTGCTATCCCAAGCAAAACTAAGACTCACTCCTCTAAGAAAAGGAAACCAGTCTGGTGGACTCCTGCCATAAACAAGCTATACAACAGAAGGAGGAAACTAGTACAGAAAAGAGTAAAATCCCAAGAAGGGAAGACATCCCTGATCAGTAACAGCAAGAAACTACGATCCCTCATAAAATCATCCAAGGCAAGTTTCGAAAGAAAAATTGCCAAGGACTCCAAAGATAACCACAAGGCATTCTTTAGCTATGTCAATAATCTAAGTGGCAATGCTCAGATCTGCTCAGAGTTAGTGCAGAATGGCACAAAATACACTGAACTGACCGATTTTGCCAACATCCTGGCAGACAGGTTCAGCTCAAACTTCACCCCCCTCTAACCCCCAAAAGGGCCCATAACCATACCAGAAGGATGTAGAGTTCCTGAAATCACAGACACTCAGGTTAAAACAGCCCTCTCCAAAGCCAAAAACACAGCATCAATGGGATCAGACAGTGTCCCAGGCTGCCTCCTACATGAGCTCAAAGATGAACTAACCCCTCACCTAAACACACTGTTCAAACTCAACCTCTCCACAGGTTACGTACCCATAGAGTGGCGCACAGCAACAGTTATTCCACTCCACAAAGGTGGAGCCACAACAGACCCAAGAAACTATCGCCCTATAAGCCTGACTATCTTGGTCTGCAAGGCTATGGAATGCATCATCATGAAACTCATTAACAGAGACATTGGGAACCTCCAAACACTGGACCCTATCCAGTTCAGCTTTGTTAATGGCAGATCATGCCTCCTAAACCTGGTAGACTTCTTTGAGACAGTTACCAAGGCTATAGATGAGGGAAAGGTGGTACACACAGCCTACCTAGACCTCGCAAAGGCCTTCTACACCATTCCCCATTCTGGTATTATAGACAAGCTCACCAGTCTGAACATAAACCCCTACGTCACAAGATGAGTTGCCAACTGGCTCACGGACAGAACCCACATGGTAAGAGTTGCGGGAGCTAGGTCTGACTCTAAACTGGTTACAAGTGGCATTCCCCAGGGCTCAGTCCTAGGACCCCTCCTGTTCAGCATATACTTCTCAGAGGTACAGGCAGGCACAGGAGGACTATGGCTGACCAAGTTTGCAGACAACTGCAAACTAGGGACTATAATTGACTCTCCAGCTGACACAGAATTCCTCTAAAAGGGTCTCACTGAGATGGACACCTGGTGTCAAAATCATGGCCTCAAGCTAAATGCCAAAAAGTGCATAGTCATCCACTTTGGAAAAAAACAAAGTACCCACAAACTACCACATAGGTGGTAGTCCCCTAAATATGGAAGACGTAATAAGGGATCTGGGGACCCAAGTAGGTAGTAAACTCTCCTTTGATAATCACATTGCCAAAGTAGTTAGAAAATCCTTCTACATGGCACACCTTATCACAAAAGGGTTCGCATCCAGATCAAAAGAGGTCATTGTGCCCCTCTACTCATTGCTCATCAGACCCATCATAGAGTACAACGCCCCATTTGGGATGTATCTTGCAAGACACCTGCAACAGCTGGAAAGACCACAGAAGTACCTCACCAAGAGAATCACTGGCCTCAAACAGATGCCCTATGCAGCTCGACTGAAGAAACTCCAGCTGTACTCAGTTGCATACTGCCTACTCAGAGGTGATCTCTGCCTGACATACAAGGCCATGTCCAACCCAGAACTGATGGACATGCTCCACCTAAAGAAAAGCTTATCCCCTCGAGCCACATGCTCTAGGGATCTAAATCTCACAACAATAAACTGGGCGTGCTGGAGGGATAGATTCCTGTCACAGAGACTTCCCATGCTTTGGAACAAGATTCCAATCTTCATTAGGCAGAGCTCCTCGCTAACACTCTTCAAGAGAAACCTTGACAAGTGGATGGGAAACAGAAAGTTTACCCCAAGGATCACTTCAGTGGCTCTGCTGGACAGAGGCACAAGGAACTAATCTAAGGGGGCTGCGAAAGCCAACACATTTTGGCTAGGCTTGTAAATGCCTTTGGGTAGGTAGCCTAGTACCTACCTATGAACTTATGAACCTAAGTCATATAACTCAACATCAATTCTTCCATCCAGCTGATATTCCTCAAGATATGAATCAATCCTAGAATAGGAAATATTAATTTGATTTCTAGAAACACCCAAATAGGTAATCTCGTCAAAAAGTAAATTCTTTATCTCATTCAAATAATCTAAACTTTTGTATAGCACTACCCCTCCCCCTTTGTCTGGAACCATGACACGAATCTGTTTGTCTTTCCTTAAATCCAACAAGAGGTTAAATTCTCCCTCTGATAAGTTACCCTGTCTCCTGTTGTAACCCTGAGCCAGCCATGCCATAAATATATTCCAAGACAAGATTTTCATATGTTTCTACTAAGGGGTGTAGGGGTGGATTGTACGTAATTCTTTTTTAGGTAAAGAAATAGGTTTATTAGAACTCACTATATTTTCATTTTCCTTATTGCCAAACATGATTTCAAAATTTAATATCCTAGTATACATCTTCAATGCAAGAATATGTTCCACTAATTCACCCGTAAAAGAGAGAATGAACTTAATTCCCTTGGAAAATAAGTTGAAATAATCATCAGTAATATTTCTATCTGTGAAATTATATAAGTGAACCCATCCTTTGTTTTCACAATGTCCTGTCTTGGGTATGCTAATTCCTGTATCTGTTCCCATTGGGGTATGCATTCCTCCTGGGTGGGTAATAACTTTTGCTGTATTCCCTTTTCTCTGTGTAATGCTGTGCTAGTCTCTCTGAGCATCTGAATACTGGAAAATCCTGTTCCCCCTCCCCTATTTCTCCATCCATGTTCCAAGTCTCCCCTCTTCTAACCACTTCACTATAGCTATTAGAATTCTTAACTTCTTCCCCATAAGGAACATAATGTTTGTTGTATAGGATAGACCTGTTTGTTCAAATAATGTTTCTGGTCCCTATCCAACTTGCGTTTTTTTTTTCTTTTGAAAAATATTATAACATCTCCTTTCCACTTTTTCAAGCACTTTGAAATACATTGCATTGTACTGAGAAAACAACAAATCTGTTTTAATTTTGTTATCCAAAACATCTACCTCTTTAGCTATCACATCCTTTTGCTTTTCATAGTAGAACACTGTTTTTCTTAGCAAATTCAACCCAATTTCATCAAAAAGCTGCACAAAATCATCAAGAATTTCTTCATTGTACGTTATACCACAGGGGAATTTATACAGTCCTAACCCTTGTGGTATAATTTTTAAACTAACACATTGATTCAAATATGCAATGTCCATCTGTAAAGTTTTGAGTTTAAATAGTCTCTTTTCAAGCCAATAAATCACGTCCTTATGGGAGCATGCTTCAGTCGCATCACTTTCACCAATATGCTCTAATGGAACTGCACCATCCCCTGAAAAGTTAAACTGTTTGCTCAATATGGTGGAAAATTTAGCATTAACATCCCCAGGACCTGATACCTCATCCCCCCACCTTTGCCAGGTACCAGAGTCACCATTAACAGTATTATTACTATAACCAGCAACATTTTTGTTGTAATGAACAGTACCTTGCAACAGATGACCACTGCCAGCTGAATTAGAGCCATTGAACAATCAATGTGGATTTAAATGAATGTCCTGAGGTGGAGAAGTGGAAAAAGTATAAGAATTCACCAAATTGTGGCTCTGTATCACAGAAGCTACAATTGCTTCCTGTTGTAGTCCCAGATCAACTCCCATGTGACCCGCACAGCCAATAGCATAGTCATTTCCTCTAAAATCATGAGGGGGCTGATTTGAAATGGAACATGCCTGAGTACTCGTAGCCATGGCTATTAGGATGTAAATGGGACTGTGTACCCATAAAAGACTGCCCAGCGGCTAGGCATGAACAACTTTCCTTCTGAGTAAAAAGTTCAATTAATTTGGTAAGCTCCCCTTTCAACTGAGAGACTTCCAACCTTAGCTGCTTTACCTCCACTTTGGCCTCTTCAGTAACATCAGTCCCAAAAAGTTTGATGGCATCCAAAGTAGCCATTTAGCCTCTAAAAAGAATGGTATAGATGTGCAAAACATATACAACCACCAACAAACACCAAACCAAGTAAAAACCACGCAAATGTCACTAAAATAAATGAAATACCATCATTGTAGAAAAATTAACTCAGGAAAAAAGAATAAAAATCCAGTAATTTATTAGTATTAAGCGCTTTCATCTCCTGTAAGAGACTTCATCAGAATATAACTTCCTGCTAGAAAAGAACCATTTAAATACTTTCAGTTAATGACATCATGACCATACCTCATTAATTCCCAAAAGTTTTATACATAACATTAAAGAAACCATGTCATAAAATTTTGAATACATTCAAAAACCCCACTAAAATTCACATATTAGACATATAAATTCTACCTACAAAAAGTAATATAATATAAATTCACATACATAAATAAATATGACATGTTTAAAATTATATATATATATATATATATATATATATATATATATATATATATATATATATATTGCTAAAGTCTATTAGCTCTTTCCAACAACATGGGAGCAATTGAAACAGTCTCATTCAGAACGGGTGGAAACATTGCAGCTAACTTAAGCTGCCACTGAGTTTCTCTTTTCTTTAATAAATTCTTCCAATCCCCACCCCTAGGGTTCATTTTGACAATGTCCAATATTCCAAACACAAATTTTGTAAAATCTGTACAAATGAGGGAATGCTTATACAGGGCACTAGATAATTTATGATTTTTTTATATCATTGTTATGCTCATACACTCTGTTTTTTAACATACATTCTGTTTTTCCCACATAATAGTGAGTACATGACACTCATACTGCCAAGTAAACAAATCCAGTCGTATTACAATTTCCCTTCTTAAATGTCATTTTACTTTTCAAGTTATTGTTCAAAACCATACTACTCTGCTTGCTAATGTGTGGGCATTGTTCACACATCCCAAATGGTCTAGTGTCTAAACCCATCACATCAATTCTATCTATTTTCATTTCAAAAATATTTTTCAGGTTTAGACCCATCCTATTAATGAACATTGGTTTCTCTCCCACTTTAATTTGTATTTATATGTCTAATATGTGAATTTTAGTGGGGTTTTTGAATGTATTAAACATTTTATGACATGTTTTCTTTAATGTTATGTATAAAACTTTTTGGAATTAATGAGGTTCAGTTATGATGTCATTAATTCAAAGTATTTAAATTGTTCTTTTTTAGTAGGAAGTTGTATTCTGATGAAGTCTCTTACAGGAGATGAAAGTGCTTAATACGAATAAATTACTGGATTTTTATTCTTTTTTCCTGAGTCCATTTTTTTATAAGGATGGCATTTCAATTATTTTAATGACATCTGTGTGTTTTTTCACTTGGTTTGGTGTTCGTTTGTAGTTGTATACATCAGAGTACAAATTTTCATTTACAGCTGTTATTATATTGTTAGAGAACATAATGTTGCAGGTGGTTATATATCTATTTCCAACATATTCATGTTGATATATGGTTTTAAGTCCTGCTCTTTCAATTTCTGACAATAATTTATCTAAAATAGCCTTATCCATTATTTTTCCACAACATGAAACTAAGTTTATGGGTCTGTCTGACTTTGGGCTTGCCATATTCCCCTTTCTTTAATAACGGGTTTAACAACTGTATGTCACCAATCTTGTGGAATCTCCCCATACTTACATGACCCAGTGAATAATTTATATAATGGTACTGGAAGTTCACACTGAAGTGTTCTCAGCTCATTATTATTAATATTCCTCCCTCTGCTTTGTTTGGGTCCAGGCTGAGATGTCTTTTTTTTCAGAGTAATCCAATTTAATTTCAGCAGCAGAAGTTACCTGTATGTTACTAGGATAATTTATCACCCCTTTGTGGAACCAAATTTCTTTTCTTAACATTTTGTAAATATATCTATAATTTGTTGCATTTGATAATAAATTTTAGAATCTACACACACTATCAATTTGTATGTCTTTATTCCTGCCACATCTTCTGTATCTATAATATGGTTTCCTACTATGCTCAATATTTTTATATAAATTATCTTCAAAATTTTCCTTGATCTTGTCTCACAATGTTTACTTTGTCTGACCAGCTTATTTTAGTTTTCAAAGTTATAGTTAGACTCATTTCCATTTCTTATATCTTTGTTGCTCATCTTAATTATCTTGTTCTTATGGAAACATATCCTCCTGACCGTGTGTGCCTAGTTCCTAATTTTAAACATTTTATTTATTTATTTGTTTTTTTTGTTGTTGCACTCAAGCAATTTTCTTTTCAAAACTTCTCAGATTATTTCTGCAGTTTTTCCCACTTAATGCATCCCTCCAATTAATCTTCTCTGCATTGGTTTAAATTTCAGTTTGGCAAAATTATCTAGCAGTAATTTACCTCTTATAACTCCATGATCACTGCTCATCAATGGTAGTAAAACTTGACACAAAGCAGTAGTCATTTCCTTTGGAACACAGTCTCTAGTGTGTTTCCATTGTTATTCTTGAACATGTGTTGCAAATAATTTCCTTACTAATATTTTTTAATCAAAATTATTCTTGTCTGTTTCTGGAAAATTTAAATTCCCAGACAGTATTATTTTCCCTCCTTTGTTTCATTGAAGAAATGTATGAATTCCTCAAGGTAATCAGCACTTGACATTGGTGGTCTGCACCCTGCAAAACCTCAGCCTTGCCAGGGAATTCACGGGAATGCTGATGCATCCATCTCCTACCTACCCCAGGAAGGGCACACCCATATTATTGCCTACCACACCTTTGGATGCCCAAGACACTAACTGAACCTGAGTCACCTGGGCTGTAGTAAGAGCTTTATTTCTCTATGCCACCTTAGCAGCTAAATACTATATCACTGTCAAAACCTCTTGCTTTATATTTCCGTGTTTAAGAATGAATTTGCTGTATATTTCATATTTAGAATGATTGGAGTTTGATATAGTGGTTAAGGTGTTTGACTTATAGATCCAGTGTGCATTGTTTGATTCTCATTTTAGATACAGGAGATGGTATAACGGTTAAGGGCTTTTCATCACAAATACAAGGTACAGAGTTTAATCCTGACGTCTACTTCTTAGCTAAAGGGTGTTAGGTTGGAATAATGGTTAAGATGCTTACCTTACATGCACAAGGTTGGAGGTTTGATTCTCACATGAGATAATCGACTAGGTTTAAAATACCCCACAAGGGCAGTTAGCTTATTACTAATCTATGAATCAACTGTATCTGTTTCTAGTAAAGAAATATATTACTCAATCTCAAAAACTTGTGGCTGATAGTTTCTTTATTAGTAATTGAGAGTAATATCTGCATTGTGTGAATTGTTAACTGATGCTTTGGATTGGTCTAGGTTACGCAGTATATTTTTATAGATACAGGAACAGATGCAGTAACACTACAAAAGTACCATTAGTCCCTCCTGGGAAACAGAGTGTGTGTGTGTGTGTGTGTGTGTGTGTGTGTGTGTGTGTGTGTGTGTGTGTGTGTGTGTGTGTGTGTGTGTGTGTATGTGTGTGTGTGTGTGTGTGTGTGTGCCAGTGTTTATGTATATATTACATATCTATATCTATCTATATCTATATCTATATCTATATATATATATATATATATATATATATATATATATATATATATATATGGATTCACTTCAGAAGCTCAAAATACTGAAATCTCGAATTTCAGTATCTCGAGCCCAAGAAGTTGAATCCACAAAACAAAGAAAACTGAAAACCGCGAAATTCAAAACCCCGAATACCGGAGGTTTTAAATTTCGCAGTTTTACTACATAAACACAAACACACCATCCACCACACAAACACACAATCACTCTACTACATGAAAGCAGGAGGGCACGCTCCCCTACACCCCCCATGTGGGGGGCTGTGGCCCCCACACCCCCCTACTTAAATATTCTCACTCCGAGGTCGCACTACATACAAACACACACAAAACACCACCACACAAGCTACTTTCTCTTTGCACACACACATCACAGCAACAAAACACACTGACAAACAGCACAGCCCTTACCCAAACCCCTTAACACACACACACACACTTACCTGAATACATGGCCATAGCAGAACTTTAGAAGTGCGAAATTCAAAACCTCTGGTATTTGAGGGTCTGAATTTTGTGCTTCTAAACATTCGCTATTATGTGGAATCGGCCTCTTGGGCTCGGGATACTGAAATTCGAGATTTCAGTATTTCGAGCTTTTGAAGTGAACCCATATATATATATATATATATATATATATATATATATATATGTATATATATATATATATATATATATATATATATATATATATATATATATATATATATATAAGCAGATATAGATTTTATATATGTTTGTGTATATGTAAACTTATACATGGGAGCCAATAATTTAGTTAACTATCATTAAAATTGACATCTGTTTAGTCAATGAAACTTGGTCAACTAAACAGATGGTTGACAGATGTGCAAGATAGATACATTACTGGAGATGGGCAATATACCTATATGGGTCCCCTTCACAAAGCTGACCATGGGGAACCACTATTTACGTACAGTGCGGAATGGGAAAATGCCCTCCTGCTAACAGTTGAAAGGTAAGTGTTTGGGGTGTGTTATGTGTTTATTTTACATGGTCGGCTTTTCAAAAGTCGATCATATGGTCTCGGCCATATGCAAAGTTGACCCATATATATATATATATATATATATATATATATATATATATATATATGTATATTATATATATATATATATATATATATATATATATATATATATTCAAATATATAATTAAAGATAGCCCAAAAACGAAAAAACAAACTGATGAAACGACCTAAATGCGTGGCAGAAACAGAATGTTTGAGAAAATTCTCAAAAATACGTTATGAGTACGTTGTGAGACCAGCGTTACAATGATATGTCTCAAAGAAAAAGTTCAACGATCTCCTGTGATCCTCAGAACTTACAGGCAAATGAATTCCTTCACAATTCAACTAATAATCCTTCCATAATCACCATATGGCACCGATAAGTAAAAAACAGTGGTTTATTCAAATGTAGAACGTTAGCGCTTTCATGGACATTCAACTTCCGCTTCATCAGACGTAAACTCAACAAACAAGCAACCCTTTTTATACGTCATATCCAGCATGTATCTTACTAATTAAAATTCATAATAAACATAAAAGTAACCATTATTAAAATACATACATTGAAAACTGCATAATAGTCAAACCTTTACCAATAATAAAACATTGATACAATTATGAAGCGCAATTACTTAAACTCAATTTCTACGCATTATATCAATATTACAGTCACTAAAATATATACAATGTGTATTGCCTAAGTAGTCTAGCTTTAAATACAAACTTAAGAAACACACATTCATCTAACCTTTACAAATAACTAAACATTAATTCAATTATAAAATACAGTTTCTAAAACACAATTGCTGTACATTATATCACGTTTACAGTCACTTGAATATATATAGTGTGCATTACTTAAGTGGTCTAGCTTTAAGTACAGGCTTAAGGGGCACGCTTTCATTTAAGCCCCTACCCCTATGTGCTGCCAAATGAAGTATCCATTTTACTTCTGCCTGTTCAGTCAAATTGATGATATCACCCCTCCTATCACCAGTATGTTGGACGTGTAATACTTGAAAGGCAAATGTATGTTCTTTACCCATAGACAGTGTATGCTTGGCTAAAGCACTGTAGTTTTGTTCTCTAGGAAGACAATATAAATGATCTCGTATTCACTCCCTGAACATTCTGTTTGTCTTGCCCACATAGAAATTAAAACAAGTCTGACAATAAGCTACATAGACAACATTTTTAGTGCTGCAATTAGAACTACAGCGAATTTCCCATAATTTACCTGTATTAGGGTGTCTGAAATATCTGGACTCATCAATGGTCTGGCACTGTGGACAAGAACCACACTTCCTTGTGCCATAATCTAAACTTGTCAAAACTACCTTATTAAAGGGACTTAGATTCGGAAAACAGAGCTGCTGTTTAAGGTTCTTCGTATTTCTATAAGTGTATGTTGGACAATTCCCCACAATAGCTTTAGTTTTGTCATCAACTAAAAGCATATTCCAATTGTTCATTATGGCCCGTTGAACTACTGAAATGTTTTTACTATAAGGTAGTGTCACTGACACTTTGAGCTCAGAATTCATCCTATTAGTAATATTCTCACCCCTTTCAGAATAATAGGGTTTACCCCTAGTTCGTCTGAGTTTATCAGTTGTAGAACATATAGCATCCACCTCCCTTGCATGATAACCTCTGCTCAAAAAACTATCTTTTAAAGTAGTCAGTTCTTTCATAAGTGAGCTATCCTCAGAGCAAAGCCTCGACATCCTAAGGGCTTGCCCTTTAATGACGTTGCTAAAAACTTTGGGATCATGCATGCTATCTCTGTAGAGAAAAGCAGGTATATAACATGATTTCCTAAAGACCCTAGTCAGAAAATCATTTTGATGTCGATAAATGGTCACATCTAGGTAGTTTATCTTTAAATTCGAAGATTCCATAGTGAACTTCAGAAAACCATCTAAGTTGTTAACATATTGTAAAAAACTTTTTAAAAGGGCACCAGTCCCCCTCCATAGGAGAAAGAGGTCATCAACAAAATGTGTATAAAAGATGATGTTGGGATGCTCAAACATGACCTCCTTCTCCCATGCCACCATTACCAGATTGGCATATGTGTTGGTGCAACTGGTGCCCATGGCCACACCTCGTGTTTGTCTGTAGCATTTATCCTGAAATAGAAACATATTATTATCCAATACAGATTCCAATAGAAGACAGATAAAATCTGCTTCAGTTAAAGTCATGAAATTAATTAATAGTTTCCTGACCATCTCTACACCTTCTCTATTAGGTATACAGGTGAAAAGAGAGACAACATCCATAGTGACCAGTTGTATGTCATTTATACTTCCCAAATGCGCCATAAAATCATATAGCTCTCTTAGGAATTGCCCAGTGTCTTTCAAAACATAATAAAAATGGGCCAAAACCATTTTGAGTTTATAATCAAGAAATATAGATATTGGCTCAGTAAGCCAGCCTGACCCTGCTACTATTGGTCTAAAGGGTGGTGATTGTGAATTCTTATGTATTTTTGGTAATCCATTAATTCTAGGTATTAATGGATACTCTACATGGAAATAATTAAACAAATCCGTGGTCAACAGATCCAATGACTTACATTCATCCAGCATATTGTACACACTAGTCAACACCCTATCAATATTATCAAAAGGCATGGGCTCATATGCCTCAGTATTCAACATGTCCAACATCGATTGCAAATAAAACGTTCTATCCATGACAACAACTAGTCCACCTTTATCGGCCGGACGTATAATGATGTCATCATTCTTTTTAAGATCATGAAGATCCTTAGTCTCACTGTGGCTCAAATTGTCCATGGCATCAGTAAGTGAACTTTGAAAGCTGTCATACAAATCGTTCTCAACAGCTCTAAGAAAGACCTCCAAATTCGGTGGTAAATGTGGATTTAGTAAACTCTTCCTCTTAAAATTAACACTATTAAAATTCATAGTGTCTTTAAACATAAGCTTTAGAGTGACATTCTGTGCAAACAGTCTAACTGCCAATATTGCATCACTAATGTCCATACTCATAGAAGGTACAAAGCTCATGCCTTTATTGAGAACATTGAACTCATAAGCCGTCAAAATATGATGTGAAATGTTCCACACTAAGGACCTTGGGTCCAAGTTCTCTTCAGAGAATAGCCCTGGTTCTCTGTCAAGGGCTCTTTGCGTTTGGCCCCCCCTCACAAAATCTTGCTCTATCGACCTCTTCCTTCCCGGTCTGATGGGTAGAGGAATGGCAGGAAAATCCTGTTCTTCAATCCTGCCATTCTGTATCTTATCTAATTATATCTTCCGTCTAACAACCATACTGGTACGAGTTAGACCTTCAGTCTCACAGAATGCTTGACCTGATGGGGCCTCAGCTGGTGTAAAATATACTGAGGTCACTAGATTACATGGAATTGCACCATCCAACATCTTGTCACATGATTTGGGCTCCTCTACTGCTCCTAACTCATGAGATTCTGTCTCTTCAGACCTAGATTGTCGTTGTTCCTCAGGAGCCAGAGCTCTGTTTTCATTAATTGAGTCAGGCACATGTTTCTTCATACTTCGTTCATTGGCAATACTAAACTTTCTTTTATTAGAAGGTATATGGTCAGTATTATTAAAAGCTTTCGGCCACATAAACACATGATTTTTAGCAAAATCATCCTTGTCTCTCAATAATTTAACTACCTAGATAAACTACCTAGATGTGACCATTTATCGACATCAAAATGAGTTTCTGACTAGGGTCTTTAGGAAATCATGTTATAGACCTGCTTTTCTCTACAGAGATAGCATGCATGATCCCAAAGTTTTTAACAACATCATTAAAGGGCAAGCCCTTAGGATGTCGAGGCTTTGCTCTGAGGATAGCTCACTTATGAAAGAACTGACTACTTTAAAAGATAGTTTTTTGAGCAGAGGTTATCATGCAAGGGAGGTGGATGCTATATGTTCTACAACTGATAAACTCAGACGAACTAGGGGTAAACCCTATTATTCTGAAAGGGGTGAGAATATTACTAATAGGATGAATTCTGAGCTCAAAGTGTCAGTGACACTACCTTATAGTAAAAACATTTCAGTAGTTCAACGGGCCATAATGAACAATTGGAATATGCTTTTAGTTGATGACAAAACTAAAGCTATTGTGGGGAATTGTCCAACATACACTTATAGAAATATGAAGAACCTTAAACAGCAGCTCTGTTTTCTGAATCTAAGTCCCTTTAATAAGGTAGTTTTGACAAGTTTAGATTATGGCACAAGGAAGTGTGGTTCTTGTCCACAGTGCCAGACCATTGATGAGTCCAGATATTTCAGACACCCTAATACAGGTAAATTATGGGAAATTCGCTGTAGTTCTAATTGCAGCACTAGAAATGTTGCCTATGTAGCTTATTGTCAGACTTGTTTTAATTTCTATGTGGGCAAGACAAACAGAATGCTCAGGGAGCGAATACAAGATCATTTATACTGTCTTGCTAGAGAACAAAACTACAGTGCTTTAGCCAAGCATACACTGTCTATGGGTAAAGAACATACATTTCCCTTTCAAGTATTACACGTCCAACATACTGGTGTTAGGAGGGGTGATATCATCAATTTGACTGAACAGGCAGAAGTAAAATGGATACTTTGTTTGGCAGCACATAGGGGTAGGGGCTTAAATGAAAGCGTGCCCCTTAAGCCTGTACTTAAAGCTAGACCACTTAAGTAATGCACACTATATATATTCTAGTGACTGTAAACGTGATATAATGTACAGCAATTGTGTTTTAGAAATTGTATTTTATAATTGAATTAATGTTTAGTTATTTGTAAAGGTTAGATGAATGTGTGTTTCGTAAGTTTGTATTTAAAGCTAGACTACTTAGGCAATACACATTGTATATATTTTAGTGACTGTAATAGTGATATAATGCGTAGGAAGTGAGTTTAAGTAATTGCGCTTTATAAGTGTATTAATGTTTTATTATTTGCAAAGGTTAGACTATTATGCAGTTTTCAATGTATGTATTTTAATAATGGTTATTTTTATGTCTTTTATGAGTTTTAATTAGTAAGATACATGTTGGATATGACGTATAAAAAGGGTTGCTTATTTGTTGAGTTTACGTCTGATGAAGCGAAAGTTGAATGTCCGTGAAAGCGCTAACGTTCTACATTTGAATAAACCACTGTTTTTTACTTATCGGTGCCATATGGTGATTTATGGAAGGATTATTAGTTGAATTGTGAAGGAATTCAATTGTCTGTAAGTACTGAGGATCATAGGAGATCGTTGAACTTTTTCTTTGAGACATATCATTGTAACGCTGGTCTTACAACGTACTCATAACGTATTTTTGAGAATTTTCTCAAACATGCTGTTTCTGCCACGCATTTAGGTCGTTTCATCAGTTTGTTTTTTTGTTTTTGGGCTATCTTTAATTATTTTCATTTTGGGAGATTATACTGATGGAAGAAACAGCCAATAACTGGAGTGCTGAACAAGGAAATGTTTATGTGGACTCCACCTCCATTGGACGACTACGAGGGATCCTTACTGAAGGGATAAATCCATTGCTTTCGAAGGATAGTTCAATCACCTATAAAGGTAATGTGGTTAACATTGACAATGAAATACTAGCGAAGCAAGTGAAAAGGGATATTGAGAATAGTATGTTTAAGTTTAAACGCCTCCCGTGCCAGCGCTATCACTTGGAGGCGAGCATACAATGTAAAGTTATTCCGAGGGGTCTTAGGATCCTGACTATGCCAACTTACGGTAACACTTATCCCGATTTACTTATAAAATGGCAACAGATTAATTTGAAAGCTAGTATAGCTTATTTGCAACTGCTATTGGACTATTTCCATCTGATTGAAACTGACTTAAGAAACAGTGTTATTGAACAACAGCAAAAACTGATAGAGCTATGTGGTACTGATTTAGCTGAAATTTTTATGCATGAGCTTATAGACAGGGTCATGCATTATGAAAATAATCTGCTTTTACAGAAAAAGAAAAAATTATTGAGAGACAATGATGATTTTGCTAAAAATCATGTGTTTATGTGGCCGAAAGCTTTTAATAATACTGACCATATACCTTCTAATAAAAGAAAGTTTAGTATTGCCAATGAACGAAGTTTGAAGAAACATGTGCCTGACTCAATTAATGAAAACAGAGCTCTGGCTCCTGAGAAACAACGACATTCTAGGTCTGAAGAGACAGAATCTCATGAGTTAGGAGCAGTAGAGGAGCCCAAATCATGTGACAAGATGTTGGATGGTGCAATTCCATGTAATCTAGTGACCTCAGTATATTTTACACCAGCTGAGGCCCCATCAGGTCAAGCATTCTGTGAGACTGAAGGTCTAACTCGTACCAGTACGGTTGTTAGACGGAAGATATAATTAGATAAGATACAGAATGGCAGGATTGAAGAACAGGATTTTCCTGCCATTCCTCTACCCATCAGACCGGGAAGGAAGAGGTCAATAGAGCAAGATTTTGTGAGGGGGGCCAAACGCAAAGAGCCCTTGACAGAGAACCAGGGCTATTCTCTGAAGAGAACTTGGACCCAAGGTCCTTAGTGTGGAACATTTCACATCATATTTTGACGGCTTATGAGTTCAATGTTCTCAATAAAGGCATGAGCTTTGTACCTTCTATGAGTATGGACATTAGTGATGCAATATTGGCAGTTAGACTGTTTGCACAGAATGTCACTCTAAAGCTTATGTTTAAAGACACTATGAATTTTAATAGTGTTAATTTTAAGAGGAAGAGTTTACTAAATCCACATTTACCACCGAATTTGGAGGTCTTTCTTAGAGCTGTTGAGAACGATTTGTATGACAGCTTTCAAAGTTCACCTACTGATGCCATGGACAATTTGAGCCACAGTGAGACTAAGGATCTTCATGATCTTAAAAAGAATGATGACATCATTATACGTCCGGCCGATAAAGGTGGACTAGTTGTTGTCATGGATAGAATGATTTATTTGCAATCGATGTTGGACATGTTGAATACTGAGGCATATGAGCCCATGCCTTTTGATAATGTTGATAGGGTGTTGACTAGTGTGTACAATATGTTGGATGAATGTAAGTCAGTGGATCTGTTGACCACAGATTTGTTTAATTATTTCCATGTAGAGTATCCATTAATACCTAGAATTAATGGATTTCCCAAAATACATAAGAATTCACAATCACCACCCTTTAGACCAATAGTAGCAGGATCAGGCTGGCTTACTGAGCCGATATCTATATTTCTTGATTATAAACTCAAAACGGTTTTGGCCCATTTTTATTATGTTTTGAAAGACACTGGGCAATTCCTAAGAGAGCTATATGATTTTATGGTGCATTTGGGAAGTATAAATGACATACAACTGGTCACTATGGATGTTGTCTCTCTTTTCACCTGTATACCTAATAGAGAAGGTGTAGAGATGGTCAGGAAACTATTAATTAATTTCATGACTTTAACTGAAGCAGACTTTATCTGTCTTCTATTGGAATCTGTATTGGATAATAATATGTTTCTATTTCAGGATAATTGCTACAGACAAACACGAGGTGTGGCCATGGGCACCAGTTGCACCAACACATATGCCAATCTGGTAATGGTGGCATGGGAGAAGGAGGTCATGTTTGAGCATCCCAACATCATCTTTTATACACGTTTTGTTGATGACCTCTTTCTCCTATGGAGGGGGACTGGTGCCCTTTTAAAAAGTTTTTTACAATATGTTAACAACTTAGATGGTTTTCTGAAGTTCACTATGGAATCTTCGAATTTAAAGATAAACTACCTAGATGTGACCATTTATTGACATCAAAATGAGTTTCTGACTAGGGTCTTTAGGAAATCATGTTATATACTGGCTTTTCTCTACAGAGATTGCATGCATGATCTCAAAGTTTTTAGCAACGTCATTAAAGGGCAAGCCCTTAGGATGTTGAGGCTTTGCTCTGAGGATAGCTCACTTATAAAAGAACTGACTGAGCTCAGAATTCATCCTATTAGTAATATTCTCACCCCTTTCAGAATAATAGGGTTTACCCCTAGTTTGTCTGAGTTTATCAGTTGTAGAACATATAGCATCCACCTCCCTTGCATGATAACCTCTGCTCAGAAAACTATCTTTTAGAGTAGTCAGTTCTTTCATATTATTCTGAAAGGGGTGAGAATATTACTAATAGGATGAATTCTGAGCTCAAAGTGTCAGTGACACTACCTTATAGTAAAAACATTTCAGTAGTTCAACGGGCCATAATGAACAATTGGAATATGCTTTTAGTTGATGACAAAACTAAAGCTATTGTGGGGAATTGTCCAACATACACTTATAGAAATATGAAGAATCTTAAATAGCAGCTCTGTTTTCCGAATCTAAGTCCCTTTAATAAGATAGTTTTGACAAGTTTAGATTATGGCACAAGGAAGTGTGGTTCTTGTCCACAGTGCCAGACCATTGATGAGTCCAGATATTTCAGACACCCTAATACAGGTAAATTATGGGAAATTCGCTGTAGTTCTAATTGCAGCACTAGAAATGTTGTCTATGTAGTGTATTGTCAGACTTGTTTTAATTTCTATGTGGGCAAGACAAACAGAATGCTCAGGGAGCGAATACGAGATCATTTATACTGTCTTGCTAGAGAACAAAACTACAGTGCTTTAGCCAAGCATACACTGTCTATGGGTAAAGAACATACATTTCCCTTTCAAGTATTACACGTCCAACATACTGGTGTTAGGAGGGGTGATATCATCAATTTGACTGAACAGGCAGAAGTAAAATGGATACTTCATTTGGCAGCACATAGGGGTAGGGGCTTAAATGAAAGCGTGCCCCTTAAGCCTGTACTTAAAGCTAGACCACTTAAGTAATGCACACTATATATATTCTAGTGACTGTAAACATGATATAATGTTCAGCAATTGTGTTTTAGAAATTGTATTTTATAATTGAATTAATATTTAGTTATTTGTAAAGGTTAGATGAATGTGTGTTTCTTAAGTTTGTATTCAAAGCTAGACTACTTAGGTAATACACATTGTATATATTTTAGTGACTGCAATAGTGATAAAATGCGTAGGAATTGAGTTTAAGTAATTGCGCTTTATAATTGTATTAATGTTTTATTATTTGTAAAGGTTAGACTATTATGCAGTTTTCAATGTATGTATTTTAATAATGGTTATTTTTATGTCTATTATGAATTTTAATTAGCAAGATACATGCTGGATATGACGTATAAAAAGGGTTGCTTGTTTGTTGAGTTTATGTTTGATGAAGCGGAAGTTGAATGTCCGTGAAAGCGCTAACGTTCTACATTTGAATAAACCACTGTTTTTTACTTATCGGTGATATATATATATATATATATATATATATATATATATATATATATATATATATATATATATATATATATATATATATATATATATATATATATATATATACATACATAGAAGTGCATGAGTAACATTATCTATGTGCGCACATGCTCAACATCATCTTGGTCAAGTCTCAGTTACTGTTGGTAAGAGAGTACTGTTAGCATTGAAAAATACAGGAATAAGAGCAAGGTAGATGAAATCCTGGAAGGCTAGTGATTGTAACTCTGCTTTGCAGCTGTGTAGTATGAAACATATTTGATTTTGGCAGGTATTAGTCATAATCTGAAATGGTAGTGCACACTTTTTGCATGGTTTTAATTCCAAACATTCCCTTCCATGTTTACTGATTGCCAGTGATGGAAATCATGAGTCTGCAGACGCTATAACTCTTTGTAGGAATTCAGAGCTGCAGTTCCA
Organism: Protopterus annectens; assembly: GCF_019279795.1. NCBI lineage: Eukaryota > Metazoa > Chordata > Ceratodontiformes > Protopteridae > Protopterus > Protopterus annectens. The sequence goes on along the minus strand of NC_056731.1, from coordinate 607,736,570 downwards.
TGTATCTTATGCAGGCGTCTGACAATAGCAATACAGTCCCCCAAATTCACCAAATGTCTATGCAGGAATAACTTATTTCTGCACAGAAACAACCATGGCTGTTCAGCACGGCAGCTCGCCATGAATATGTATGAAGGTGCACTGCCGTGCTGAAAAATGGACACGGTTCTGTGTATTAGTGCAGGGTGTGTGTCTGAAAGCAGAGCTGTCACAATACACATGCCTCCTGCACTCCAGAATTGCCATTTGGCAATTAAAAATGAATGAAAGTCTCCACAGACACTTCAGTGTCTGTGGAGAAAGTAACAGACAGCACCTCCCCAACTGTACAGATCTTTGCGGAATGTTCAGATATCTGCTGCATATCTTTGGTGTTTTCCACCTAATAAATTCACCTGTCTGGCAAATAGCTGTGAATTGAAGTCATTAAATAATGACAAATATTTGAGTCTAAGACTCTCATCCCAGAAAATAAAGGCTACTCTAAAGCCCGTCATTCTATCAGTGTATAAGATTCAAATAGCAATATTCAGAATACATTCCACTTTATTCATTTTTTATCCTGAATGCAATAGAGTTTAAGCTTTGCTGCATGGGTTTGCCCATCGCGCTATGCATAGCACAGTTTAAAACTAAAAGAAGGTAAATAGAAATATACACAGTACTAGTATTTAAACTGGAATAGTGTAATGGTTAGCATGCTTGCCTAGTAACCACTTGATCACAGTTTGAGCCCCACAGCAGCCCATACAGTTTCATATCTGAAACACAACTAAAACGTATTTTTGAATAAATAAGTAGTAAATATCATGTATATATGTTAACTACGGTAGTGTAGCAACTCCAAATGTGAGATGTCACTGAAATATAAAGTTTAAGCGAGATTTAGCGTAGCTAAGCAGATTTGAACACCAGTAAGCAGGGCTAAGCATCTACCCCTTTAAGCAATAGTTATCTCACCTAAGCAGGTTTGCCCAGTGCTTAGCTGAGCTCAACATATTCAAAACCATCCAATCATGGCAAATGGCTGGAAATTGGCCGTATTTAAACCTTGCAGGCTGGAAAACAGCTCAGAACTAGTTGTAGCTCCCCACTGTAGGCACTGTGACTGGTGTAGGTGAAGGTGTGTGCTTTCAGGCGCAGTACTGGGGCGTTCAGGAGCCCAGGGTCATGGTAGGACTCCTTATTAAAAACCATGAAGGGCAAGTGCTGCAGGACCAGTACCAGGGCTCCCAATATAAAGTGGAGGCCTGGGACACTCTTGCCCAAGATCTCACCACTGCCACTGTCATCCCTCTGACTGTTGAGCAGGTCTGGCACCACTTTGCTGACCTGACGCGGAGGAAGAGGGACCTTTTGGACCAGTGTGTCCAAGAAGGTCGGGCGGGGAATGCTTCAGCCATGTGTATGTATTACTCAAAATCAGTGTTCTCCAAAGTCCAGCCTGTGTATGTGATGGATAGGTATGCTTAAATGTTTTTCTTATCAGCTGTACAGCTCCAGCTGAGCGAGCTACGAATCAGGAAGCCTGTGCAAGCAGGCTGCTAAGGCTGCATCGCGAGGCTGGTGAGTAATAATCTAGCTTGCAGTATTAATAACAAAGAAAGATAAAGGAGTAGAATGTCACCTGCCAGTATTAAAAATGGGTATGGTAGTACTGAATAAAGCAGACAATATTGCAGTAATAATCTCATATAGATTATTCATGAATAAAATTGTAACTGCCTCTGAATAAATTACAAAACCCTGGACTGGTTGTGTTTATTCTGGTATGGTATGATTTGAAATGTGTAGAGGTTATGCATAGCAGCTAGAGCTCTGAAAGCATTAAACAATCAAGTCTCATCTGACAAAGTTAGTGCTCCTATAAGGCATGAGATTAACTGATATCAAAAATGTCGTGCACCATGATCTGAAATCTGAATAGTAATGTTGTGTTAACCACTGATCTGAAGTAGGGAGTTCATTTGTCAGCAAACTGTGGGTCTTGGATCCGATATCGGATCCGAGCCGGCAACTTGTTTCAAGCTAATGGATCCGAGCTCCTAGCTCCTCCCCTCACCCATAATCCCCTGCTAACCCTCCATAACCTCAGATCTAGTTTGCCGCGCTTGTCGATAGCTGGATTCCTGTGAGCTCGACTAGTAATTGTCAGTTAAGTGTGATTTTTCTGTCAACTTTCTTCTTTTTTCACAAAAATATCAAGTATGTAAGTGTTAGTTTCCCTGTAGAGTAAAAATATTTTTCTTTTAAGTAGTTTATTCCCTCCCTTCGCTGGTCGCTAGAGAGTGTGTGTGTGTGTTGTGTTTTGGGGCCTGTGTGTGTGTGTGTGTGTGTGTAACACTACTTTTTCTTTTAAGTATGGCTGAGGCCCCAAAAGCCATTTTTTCTAAATGTACCGAGTGTGGCCATAAGCTCTCCCCGGCTGATGGCCACACTCAGTGCGTTCGGTGCCTTGGGGTTGAACACCTCACCTCAGGCTGTACCATTTGTGCAGCGTTCAACCCCTGGGCACTGAAAGAGTGGAGGTCGAAGCTGGTCTTGGTGGGACTTTTACCCCCGGACTCAGCTCAGGCCTCCGTTGCTCCCGTGGCTCCACCACAGGCTGTGGTTGCTGCCATTCCTGCCCCCCTTCCTCCGGCCGGGACTCAAACTCTCACTAAAGTGCCAGAGGACAGGGAAGCCAGGAGGGAGAAACGGAGGGAGAAGCACCACAAGCGGCGGGCCGAGACCTCCGCTTCGGCCCTGCCAGCTAAGCGGGCTTCTCCCTCCACTGCTTCTAGGTCTCCTCCTCCTCGGCTCCGATCCCCTTGTTTCTCCCCAGGGCTTGAGGAGGAGGAGGCCAGATCTCCATCGAGGTGGCATTCCAGGCCTGCCTCTGTGACCTCTTCGAGATCGACTTTCAGTATGTCCGATGCAGACTTGGACCGGATGATGCGAAGATTCATCCAGGCCCAGCTGCAGATGGGAGTGCTCTTGCCTCCCCCCACCCCCCTTCAGGGGGAGCTCGACACCTTTTTTCCATCCTATTGCTCCTTCTCAGACCCGTTATCTGGGTTTGGAGCGTTCGGAGCCGAGCAGCATTGGAGCCGGGGGTGGGTCGGCCCGACAGTACTTGGTACTTCGGATCCGACCCTGCCCTCGAGCCTGTTGAATCTGACCTCTCGGAGCCATGGCCCGAGCTTCGGATCCCAGGGATTCAGTGTGCCTTCGGCTCCGTCCAGGTCGGAGCGCACTGGTCCTTCGGATCTGATGGTCTCGGCGCCGATTCCGATCCTTTCATCGGATCCGAGTGGGAGCCGACTCTCGTAGCCCAGAGAGAGTGGTTCCCCCTCGGCTTTCGATGTTGTGGAGAGGGCTCTGTTGAGAGCATCCGGACCCTCGGCCCTTGTCTCAGCTCCACCCTGCACTCCCTCTCTGATGGGCCAGGCTTCCATCTCCCGGCCAAAGGGACAGCCTGCTTCAATGTCCCAGATGGTTCCATTGGAACAGGATGTTGCTGGCGAGGCCTCCTCGGACAGCCCCCCTGAGGAAGTGCCCCGCAAGCATAAGTGCAAGAGGAGGCACGCGGACTCCCCTGAGTCCTTAACTGAGGACACAGACTTGGAGGAAGGGGAAGGCTCCCCAAGATCACCCCCTGAGGATGTCTTCTTTGGAGACATCATGGAGATGCTGAGGATCAGAGGTGGGTGGTCTGCCCCCAAGTCTTCCTCCGATGAGTCCGTGTTTCTGGAGGCATTCGAAGCAGGCCCATCTACCTCTTGGGTGTCCCCTCCGGCCGACCCCTTGGTGGACCTTATTACCACCAGGGCATGGAAGGATCCTGACACCATGGAGCCAATACCAAAACGCCCGGACAGAATACTAAGTCCCCCCTCAGACCGGTCACACTGGAGCAAGGGCCCCCCCGTAGATGCCATGTTGATGGCGGCAGCCACGAAGAGGGAACTAGCTCAGGAGAGCCCCTCAGTCCATCCACTGAGCAAGGAGTCCCGCTCGATGGACCGCTTAGGGAAGTGAGTTTTTACTTCAGCGACCTTCTCGGTAAGGTCTCTGAACTATATGGCACATGTCATCAGGATGCAGCGGGATCTTATCAAAGAATACGCTGCCTCCCCCCCTGAGTCCATGTATGTGGAGGACAAACAATTGTACTCCACCCGAATCGCCACTCTGAGATCAATTTCAAATACCTCTATGCGGCTATTGTCCCCTGCAACTGAGGGAGCCGCTAGGGCTAGCGAAGCAGGCCTAGTCATGAGACGTCAGGCCTGGCTCCATCATTGTGACTTTGCTGAGCCTTTTAAAGCGTCTTTTGCGAATGCCCCTTTCAATGGTTCTGCCCTGTTTGGCAAAATGGTTCACGAGACACTTGTCCAGAGCGGAGAAGGACGGGAAGATGTTGTCTGCCATCGGAGTCTGCTTCTCTGCTCCCCAGCGGTCCTTTTCGAAGAACCAAAAGGGTCAGAAGAAGATGTGGTTCCGGAAATCGCAACATTCCCAAACCGCTCCGGGCAACCAGTCCTTCCGTGGCAGAGGAGGACATGGAGGACGCCACCCCAGGGGCAGAGGGGCTCCGAGAAACTTTGGGTCCAGAGAACCTTTCTCTGAATGGCCCACGCAGCAGCCCTGAAGGGTTGCCCGGCTGTTCCACTCTGGAGGCAGTCAGGGGGCACTTTTCAGAGCACCTAGTGGCATGGGAGTCCATCACGACAGACCACTGGGTGCTTCGAATTATATCCAGAGGGTACAAAATACCATTACTCCATGTCCCCAAATTCAAGAACCTCCCCGATGTACCACCCGATCAGAGGGAGGCCACAGCTGCAGAAATTCAGCAGTTGCTAAGAAAAAGAGCCATCCAGCCCATCCCCCAAGACCAGCTTGGATTAGGGTTCTACTCCAGGTTCTTTTTGGTGCCAAAAAAGACGGGGGACTTGAGACCGATTCTAGACCTTTCCCGCTTGAACCTGTCGGTAACCAAGGAAAAATTCCGAATGGTCACTCTTCAATATATTCTCCTCCTTCAAAGGGAGAACGATTGGATGTGCTCTATAGACCTCAAGGATGCGTACTACCACATTCTAATGGACAGATGATCCAGGAGGTTCCTCCACTTTTGGCTGGAAGCCAGTCACTACCAGTTCAAGGTCCTTCCCTTTACCCTCACCACAGCCCCCAGGGTGTTCACCAAGGTATTAGCAGTGATTGCGGCCCACCTGAGACTCCAGGGAATACAGGTCTTTCCGTTCCTGGACAACTGGTTCCTGACTGCCCCAACAAGGCATCTACTTTGCTCAGCCAGAGATTTCTTTCTCCGCCTAGCCCCACAGTTAGGCATCACCATCAATGCTGTAGAAGAAATGGACAGCTATGGACCTTTCCTACACCCATCCTGCACATCCCTAGCTATTTTTCATATTGCTTTTCCCTCTTCATGCCCCCTTTTTCACCACTTTTCTATCCCCCTTTTTTTCTTTTCTTTTAAAAAAAATTAGCAGGGGGGGTAAGCGGGAATAAGCTGTTTTAAGCAGTAGTAAGTGGGTTTAAATGTGTTTGCACAATGCTAAGCTATGCCTACACAGATTAAGCACTTTTCAGTTTAACCATATTTTAGCATCACTTAGCTCCACACAGACTCGTGCAAACCCACTTACAATTGCTTAAAACTGTCTTAATCACCCTGTCTCACTCAGCCACTGCTCTGCCCAGCAACAAAATAATCAGACCTGCCAAGCTTTGAACCCAGGACATCATAGTCAAAGCAATATACCACTACTCCATCAGAGCTGTGATAATAAATGCTTTATTTTTAAATATATCATTCAGTACAGGTAAAGAATACTATATGCAGCTATACATTCGAATTTAGATATAAAAATATATACATATATAATGTAATATAACTATATATGTTTAAATATCAAAAAAGGAATATATATATATATATATATATATATATATATATATATATATATATATATATATTATATATGGTTTACCAGTAGAATGTAGGCATACCATTGTACGGCTATGAAGTATTCCAACTACAGATGTTTGAATACTTCATATATGTTCAGGTTAAATGAGCGAACGTTACATTTGCGAATGGACTGTGCATTCACACATATGAACGTTCGAAGGGATGTACAGGGATCGTGGTACAGTACAGTTAGGGAAATACATTTCTTTCCTCACTGTAGTGCGATCTCAGAGTTGGAATATATAGTTAGGGGGGCTGTGGGGGTGCAGGGGGGCTTGCACCCCTGCATAAATGGGATGTTAGGTGTGCTAGTTAGAGAGTAGCAGCAAGGGTGGGATTGCTGTTAAGTACCGAAAAAGTTGTGTTCGACATTTTCAGCATTAACAGCTGATTTTCGACATTAGGTCGTTTTGGTTATGTGTCCTTTTGGCAAATTAGTTCGCTGTTAAGTACCTGTTTTTTGTGACTTTCGTGATTTCAGTAGTAAACCATGATATATGTGTGTGTATGTATATATATATATATATATATATATATATATATATATATATATATATATATATATATACATATATACATACATAGATATACTATATATATATATATATATATATATATATATATATATATATATATATGTACATATATACACACACACACACATATATATATATAGTGAGACCCTAACAGGTGCAGACTGCAAATGTAGATTGTATATAAAAGTTATGTCATACACAGAAATAAGTAAAGCAGCAGACAGCACTTTCCCATTAGCTCAGTCTGATAAGGACTAGGTCTGTAGTTCTCTTTTGCACACACACACACCATGTTCGAATCCAGGGACTGATAGTAACATGTTGTCCACTTCCACAGCTGTAAATCTAAATATTTGTAGAAACACTCATCTATTGTAAACAGATATTTTCACCACAGGGCCCACAAGTAAAGAAATATTTGCAGATGTATTATGGGTATGTCTGTGAAATGCGGGCAGATGTATTATTGAGCAGTCCCTGTCCTAAAAATAGAAGCAGGATAGCCATCTACAGTATGCAGTCTGGCCAATAAAAGCCTAAGTGTCATGCTGTGATGGACAGTTTAAATTGTTGCCAAGAAACCGGCTCCCAAGTAACATCACAATACAAGTATGCCAAATGCACACTTACAGAACAGCAGGACAGGGAACACATTGTCACTTCTACCACTAAGTATGACAGGTATGAGTCCCTCATACCTATGTACTTAGACTTGTCATACTTTGCCCCACAGTACTCCATGTCTACATATGTACAGGTATGTATGTGCTGTAGTAGCTCCGTGGCCTAGGTAAAGGTTAAAGGAGGGCAGAACTGTACAGTATTAAACAGTAGTGTATTGAAACGTATCAGTGAATGCAGTTGTTAATGGAATAATGTACTCATCCCCCACCACTCATCTGCTCCAATATTATCAAAAAATGTAATATGGGTATGTTGTTACCACAACTTACTGTTGTGATCTTTGATTCCCTTTTGGTTATTCTATTTGAAACTGTGCGCATACTAACATACCTTGTTGAATAACCATTGTTGTTGGCCTGCTGCCCTAATTATAACTGGCATGCTTTTGCAATCTTGACTGCCATGCCATTTCTGCATGTGTACTGTTTGCCAATACACCTTGTTGATTCCCACACCATAGCACATTTGGAAAGGCCCATCCTGGCGGATCTGCCTCTCCCTCGGGTGGAGCTGCTTGCAAAGGATGGGGCTCGTCCAACCCTGGCATGCAGGTGTGGTGAGGCACTTGTCACCCGGCAAGAGATCTGTGGCCTGGTGCGCAGTGTCCCGCAGCTGGAGCTGTGTGACCAACGGTGCCAGGTGGAGGGCAAACTGGCACAGCTTGAGGGGCAGCTGGGCTCTCCAGCTCAGCCCCCAGTACAGTCACCTTCAGGGCTGTGACGGGGTAGTGGTGACTGCCATCAAGTGGGGACATCAGTCATAGTACTACCATCAAGGGGACTTATGGACATCTGATTCACAACCACCCTCCCCATCCAAGGTGTTCCCCCCCATGTGTCACACCCACCCCATGTCTGCTGTCTTGTGTGTCTTGTCTGTCTGCAAATGCAACATCTCCTACTGAATGTTCCTGCCCACACTTACCTACACTCCTTCCCCAACATCCCACTCACACCCAAAAAAAGGGCATCTTTCCCCAAAAAAATTACATCCCATACATAGCTCTTCATTTCGCACACAAACATGGTCCCTTTACCTCACTAGCTGCCTCTCATCTTGTTTTACTCCCTGCTTGCCTCCATTACACAGCTTCCCTGTCTGCCTTTTTATATTTTCATTATTTCTAATTAGTGTGGGTTCAAGGGGGCGTAAGTCAAGTAAACTGATGTAAGCAAACGTAAGCATTGCTTAACTCCACGCAAACCAGCTTACAACTGCTTAAAACTGCCCTAATCCCCCTATCTCTATCAGCCACTGTTCTGACTAGCAACAAAATAATAAGCACTTGCAAGTCCCGCACCCAGGACCCTGTAAATCATAGCCACAACAAGTTACCAGTAAGCCATCTGAGCTGTAAGATGTTGGGATGATTTCTCTAACATATCATGCAGATCAGTCAGTCTACCATAGGGAGTGTACAGTTTGGAAGCACTAAACATTCTAATGATGCATACACACACACACACACACACACACACATGTATATATATATATATATATATATATATATATATATATATATATATATATATATATAAATGTCATATATGTTTTTAATGCATATATACACATTTTTTAGTAGTATTTGTGGGTTTTAACTGTAAAGAGATGCATGTTCCAATACATCAGTTCCACCTTAAAATATAAATGTCGCGAGAATTGTGCTCTCTTCACTTCTGAAGAAATTTGCTTTGGTGCAAGCGAAAAGAGCTTAAAGTCAGTTTTTGCAATAAAGCAAGAAGATTCGTCTACTGAGCAGTACCGTTTGTGTTTTTTTTCAGCTGTGCAGATCTTCACAGAATGTCAAGATTTAACCATCATAGTGTTTGTTCTGTTCCTCCAAACATCTATATTAGTCTGGCAAATAGCTGGAGATGGAAGTAATGAAGTAATGACAGACACATGAGTTTCAGACCCCACCACCTTCAGAACAGTCATGGTAATGCAAAATGTATCATGCTACAAACTTCATAGGTTAGTAATAGGCATATCTACAATCTGTCCCTATATATCCCACCCTAACATTAGGCTTTGTCCACATGTGATGCTCTAAGAGGTGGACAGGTCGGGTCACAGCTGAGGAGCCTGACACACCCCGGGAAAGGACAGTTCACATATGGCAGCCACTAGAGTGTCTGTCAAACAGTCGTGTCTGTGCCACTGCTAGACCAGTTAATGGGATGTTGCCCATATCCATATGTTACCTGTGAATATGAGTATTATACATGTTTGTATTGTAAATCTAGGATATCTATATAAAGCATGAGCATAGTAAAGCACTGTTGCAGATGTGTGTGTTAAACTGCATGTGATATATTGAACTAATAACATTCAGCTATACAATGTTCTTCTGGACAATGTTCACAGTTGTGACAATTATCTGTAGTCACATACACATATACTTGTGTTATGTCAGCTATATTAATACTTTATAAAAATTGATTTCCCTGTTGTCACCTACTGATGTGGACCAATGCCCAGAAGTCCTGGTATAACAGGTTGAGGCGTATGATTGAGCTGCAAGACTGCAAATATAGTGTGCCATACTGACATAGAACATAAGTGTATACCAGGTATCCCCTGAGCATTTGTATGTATGTGTATGTTCAGCTGAAAGGCACAGAAGTAATAATATGGGTCACAAGCAGTCTTTAAAATAGGATGTGCATGTTGCATATGTGTGTAATATCACTGTCACAGCATACAACAAAATAAAATGTGTACTGCTACTGATTGTTGCATTGCCATGACACTGATATGGGTACTGCAGTAGGCATGCTTATCAGGTTGTAATCAGAGAAGTGTACAACTCCCATGTGACCCGCACAGCCAATAGCGTAGTAATTTCCTCTAAAATCACCAGGGGGGGTGATTTGAAATGGAATATGTCTGAGTACTCATAGAACCTTGGCTATTAGGATGTAGATGGGACTGTGTACCCATAAAAGACTGCCCAGTGGCTAGGCATGAACCATTTTCCTGCTGAGTAAAAAGTTCAATTAATTTGGTAAGCTCCCCTTTCAACTGAGAGACTTCCAACCTTAGCTGCTTTACCTCCACTTTGGCCTCTTCGGTAACATCAGTCCAAGAAATATTGAAGGCATCCAAAGTATCCATTTAGCCTCTAAAAAGGATGGTATAGGTGTGCAAAATGTATACAACCACCAACGAACACCAAACCAAGTAAAACCCACACATGTCATAAAAAAACTGAAATACCATCCTTGTAGAAAAATGCACTTGGCAAAAAAGAATAAAAATCCAGTAATTTATTAGTATTAAGTGCTTTCATCTCCTGTAAGAGACTTCATCAGAATACAACTTCCTACTAAAAAAGAACCATTTAAAAACTTTCAATTAATGCATCATAATTGAACCTCATTAATTCCAAAGAGTTTTATACAGTAACCACCCCATGGGACAAAAGATAAGTTTTGTTAAGGGTCAGGCCATCAGAGTGGCCCATATGTCTTCACATTTGGAGGATTTGGGCCCTGAACTAGAAAAGGTTTCCAGCATGTTCCAAGATAGGGGATACCCCAAATATTTAGTAGAAGAAGTTTTGAATGAAGTATATGTGAAATGGGGTGTTTTTTATAAACCACTCCTGGGGGTGGGTTTCACTCCAAGTGTGAACCATTCTAGGAATGGTCTTCAGACTCAGTATAACTGAATACCAATAGTATAAAGAAAGTGATGGAATCTAACTGGAATATTTTTAGAACTAACAGGGAAATTTTCAATAAAGTGGGAGAGAAACCAATGCTCATTAATAGGATGGGTCTAAACCTGAAAAAAACTTTTTGAAATGAAAATAGATAGAATTGATGTGGTGGGTTTAGACACTAGACCATGTGGGATATGTGCATAATGCCCATACATTAGCAAGCAGAGTAGTATGGTTTTAAACAATAACTTGAAAAGTAAAATTACATTTAAGAAGGGAAATTGTAATAGCACTGAATTAGCTTACTTGGCAGTATGTGTGTCATGTATTCACTATTATGTGGGAAAAACAGAGTGTATGTTAAAAAACAGAGTGTATGAACATAACAATGATATAAAAAATCATAAATTATCTAGTGCTCTGTATAAGCATTGCCTCATTTGTACAGATTTTATGAAATTTGTATTTGGAATATTGGACATTGTCAAAATGAACCCTAGGGGTGGGGATTGGAAGAATTTATTAAAGAAAAGAGAAACTCAGTGACAGCTTAAGTTAGCTGCAATGTTTCCACCCGGTCTGAATGAGACTGTTTCCATTGCTCCCATGTTGTGGGAAAGAGCTAATAGATTTTAGCAATATATATAATTTTAAACATGACATATTTATGTATGTGAATTTATTTTATATTATTTTTAGTAGGTAGAATTTATATGTCTAATATGTGAATTTTAATGGGGTTTTTGAATGTATTCAAAATTTTATGACATGGTTTCTTTAATGTTATATATAAAACTTTTTGGAATTAATGAGGTTCAATTATGATATCATTAATTGAAAGTATTTAAATGGTTCTTTTTTAGTAGAAAGTTGTATTCTGATGAAGTCTCTTACAGGAGATGAAAGTGCTTAATACAAATAAATTACTGGATTATTATTCTTTTTTCCTGAGTGCATTTTTCTACAAAGATGGCATTTCAATTATTTTAGTGACATTTGTGTGGTTTTTACTTGGTGTGGTGTTTGTTGGTGGTTGTATACACCAGAGTACACATTTTCATTTACAGCTGTTATTATGTTGTTAGAGAACATAATGTTACAGGTGGTTATTATAGCAATAACCCACGCCTGGGTGTGGGTAATGCTGGATTTACCCATGGTTGGTGTGGTTTGGTCATGAGGGCAAAGCCCGAGTGGCCAAACAAAGACAACCGTGGGTAAATCCAGCATTACCCACACCCAGGCGTGGGTTATTGCTATTATACAATGACATTATTTAAGAAAAAAAATTACTTTTCTTAAATAATGGCATTGTATAATGCCTCCTTGCTGCCCTTCCGCAGCTGTCTGGTATCCTGCGGCAGTTCTGATTTACTGCGCATGCCTATACTTATGCAGTACATTAGAGCTGTGGGCAAAAGCAATGGAGAAAGCAAGATCTCCGTTGCTTTTTACAACCTGTTTCACTATGTTAAACCCATTTAACATAGCGAGACAGCTTTGAAAAAAGCAACGGAGAAAGCAAGATCTCTGTTGCTTTTTAAAGTGTCTCACTATGTTAAATGGGGTTAACATAGTGAGACAGCTTTAAAAAAAGCAACAGAGATGCTCCATTGCTTTTTTTAAAGTTGCCTCGCTATGTTAAACTTGTTTAACATAGCGAGACAGGTTGTAAAAAGCAATGGAGATCTTGCATTCTCCGTTGCTGTAAAAAAAAGAGTTATACTAATGGAAAAAGTCCGGGCGACCGGAACTTTTCCCATTATTATAACTCTGATTTACAACGTGCACGCTGACCAATCAGTGTGCACGTTTTGGAATATTAATGGAGGATCGTTGTATAAATATCTATTTCCAACATATTCATGTTGATATAGTGTTTCAAGTTCTGCTCTTTCAATTTCTGGCAATAATTTATCTAAAATAGCCTTATCCATTATTTTTCCACAACACAAACTAAGTTTATGGGTCTGTCTGACTCTGGGCTTGCCATATTCCCCTTTCTTTAATAATGGTTTTAACAACTGTATGTCACCAATCTTGTGGAATCTCCCCATACTTACATGACCCAGTAAATAACTTATATAATGGTACTGAATGTTCACACTGAAGTGTTCTCAGTTCATTATTATTATTAATACTTCTCCCTCTGCTTTGTTTGGGTCCAGGCTGAGTTGTCTTTGTTCAGAGTAATCTAATTTAATATCAGCAGCCAAAGTTGCTTGTATTTTAGTAGGACACACTATCACCCCTTTGTGAAACCAAATTTCTTTTCTTAACATTTTGTAAATATATCTATAATTTGTTGCATTTGATAATAAATTTTAGAATCTACACACAGTATCAATTTGTATGTCTTTATTCCTGCCACATCTTCTGTGTTTATAACATGGTTTCCTCCTATGCTCAATATTTTTATATAAATTATCTTCAAAATTTTCCTTGATCTTGTCTCACAATATGTTTACTTTGTCTGACCAGCTTATTTTAGTTTTCAAAGTTATACTCATTTCCATTTCTTATATCAAAGCTCATCTTAATTATCTTGTTCTTATGGAAACATATCCTCCTGATCGTGTGTGCCTAGATCCTAATTTTAAGCATTTTATTTATTTATTTGTTTTTTGTTGCACTCAAGCAATTTTCTTTTCAAAACTTCTTAGATTATTTCTGCAGTTTTTCCCACCCACCTAATGCATCCCTCCAATTAATCTTCTCTGCATTGGTTTAAATTTCAGTTTGGCAAAATTATCTAGCAGTAATTTAACTCTTATAACTCCATGATCACTGCACATCAATGGTAGTAAAACTTGACACAAAGCAGTAGTCATTTCCTTTTGAACGCAGTCCAGTGTGTTTCCATTGTTATTCTTGAACATGTGTTGCAAATAATTTCCTTACTAATATTATTGAATCAATATTATTCTTGTCTGTTTCTGGAAAATTTAAATTCCCAGACAGTATTATTTTCCCTCCTGTGTTTCATTCGAGAAATGTATGAATTCCTCAAGGTAATCAGCACTTGACTTTGGTAGTCAACACCTTGCAAAATCCCAGCCTTGCCAGGGAAGTAATGGGGAATGCTGATGCATCTATCACCTAACTACCCCAAGATGGGCACACCCATATTACTTCCTACCACTCCTTTGGATGCCCAAGACGCTAATTGAACCTGAGTCACCTGGGCTGTAGTAAGAACTTTATTTCTCTATGCCACCATAGCAGCTAAATACTATATCACTGTCCAAACCTCTTGCTTTATATTTCCATGTCCAAGAATGAATTTGCTGTATATTTGATTTTTAGAATGACTGGGGTTTGATATAGTGGTTAAGTGGTTTGACTTATACACCCAAGCTGCAGTGTTTGATTCTCAGTTTAGATATGATATAACGGTTGGTATAACGGTTAAGGGCTTTACCTCACAAATACAAGGTACAGAGTTTGACCCTGACGTCTACTTCATAGCTAAGGGGTGGGAGGTTGGAGGAATGATTAAAATATTTACCTTACAGACACAAGGTTTGGGGTTTGATTCTCAAATGAGATAAGTGACTAGGCTTAAAATAGCATACAAGGACAGTTAGCCTAATATTAATCTATGAATCAACTATGTCTGTTTCTAGTAAAGAAATATATTACTCAGTCTCAAAAACGTGTGGCTGATAGTATCTTTATTAGTACATGAGAGTAATATCTACATTGCGTGAATTGTTAACTGATGCTTTGGATTGGTCTAGGTTATGGCAGTATATTTCCATAAATACAGGAACAGATGCAGTAACACTACAAATGTATCATTAGTCCCTCTTGGGAAACAGTGTGTGTGTGTGTGTGTGTGTGTGTGTGTGTGTGTGTGTGTGTGTGTGTGTGTGTGTGTGTGTGTGTGTGTGTGTGTGTGTGTATGTGTGTGTGTGTCTGCCACAAGTAAGGTATTACTGTGTGTGTGTGTGTGTGTGTGTGTGTGTGTGTGTGTGTGTGTGTGTGTGTGTGTGTGTGTGTCTGCTACAAGTAAGGTACTACTGTCCCCTCAGTGTGTGTGTGTGTGTGTGTGTGTGTGAGACAGTGTATATGTATATATAACATATATATATATATATATATATATATATATATATATATATATATATATACAGATAGATATAGATTTTATATATGTTTGTGTATATGTATACTTATACATGTGAGCCAATAATTTAGTTGACTATCATTAAAATTGACATCTGTTTAGTCAATGTAATTTGATCAATTAAACAAATGGTTGCCAGATGTGCAAAATAAATACATTACTGGAGATGGGCAATATGCCCTTTTCCCAGTATTGTGCAATTCTGGAAATAGAATATAAATTTAGCAGTAGTGTGGGGGACATGTTAGTATACCCCTATATATACATAGGGAAACAGTGTGTGAGTGTGTGTGTGTGTGTGTGTGTGTGTGTGTGTGTGTGTGTGTGTGTGTGTCTGTGGAGAAGGTAACAGACAGCACCTCCCCAACTGTACAGATCTTCGTGGCATGTTCATATGTCTGCTGCATATCTTTGGTGTGTTCCACCTAAAATATTCACCTGTCTGGCAAATAGTTGTAAATTGAAGTCAATAAATAATGACAAATATTTGAGTGTAAGACTGTCACCCCAGAAAATAAATGCTAGTCTAAAGCCTGTCATTCTATCAGTGTATAAGATTCAAATAGCAATATTCAGAATATATTCCACTTTATTCATTTTTTATCCGGAATGCAATAAAGTTTAAGGGTAGCTGCATGGGTTTGCCCATTGTGCTATGCCTAGCACAGTTTAAATACTAAAGGAAGGTAAATATAAATATAGGCAGTAGTAAAAATGAAACTGGAATAGTGTAATGGTTAGAGCGTTCCCCTAACATCCACTCAATCACCGTTTGAGCCTCACAGCAGCCCATACATTTTCATATCTGAAACACAACTAAAATGCATTTTTGAAAAAAATAAGTAGTGAATATCATGTATATATGTTAACTACAGTAGTGTAGCAGCTCCAAATGTGAGATATCACTGAAATATAAAGTTTAAGTAAGATTTAGCATAGCTAAGCAGATTTCCGCACTGGTAAGCTGGGCTAAGCATCTACCCCTTTATGCAATAGTTATCTCAGCTAAGCAGGTTTGCTCAGTGCTTAGCTGAGCTCAGCATATTCAAAACCATCCAAGCATGGCAAAGGGCTGGAAACTGGCCATATTTAAACCTTGTAGGCAGGAAAACAGCTCATAACTAGTTGTAGTTCCCCAATGAACGCACTATAGCTGGTGTAGGTGAAGGTGTGCACTTTCAGGCGCAGTGCAAGGGGCATTCAGGAGTCCAGGGTCATGGTCACACTCCTTATTAAAGACCATGAAGGGCAACTTCTGCAGGACCAAGGCTCCCAATATAAAGTGGAGGCCTGGAACACTCTTGCCTGAGATCTCACCACTGCCACTGGCATCCCGCTGACTGGTGAGCAGGTCCGGCACAACTTTGCTGACATGAAGTGGAGGAAGAGGGACCTTTTGGACCAGTGGGTCCAGGAAGCTTGGGTGGGGAATGATTCAGCCATGTGTATTACTCAAATTAAGTGTTCTCCAAAGTCCAGCCTGTGAATGTGATGGATAGGTATGCATAAATGTTTTTCTTATCACCTGTACAGCTACAGCTGAGCAGGCTACGAATCAGGAATCCCATGCAAGTAGGCTGCTAAGGCTGCATCAAGAGGCTGGTGAGTAATAATCTAGCTTGTAGTATTCATAACAAAGAAAGATAAAGGAGTAGAATGTCACCTGCCAGTATTAAAAATGGGTATGGTTTGTACTGAATAAAGCAGACAATATTACAGTAATGGTCTCTTATAGGTTACTCATGAATAAACTGTAACTGCCTCTGAATACATTACAAAACCCTGGACTGGTTGTGTTTATTCTGGTATGGTATGATTTGAAATGTGTACAGGTTATGCATAGCAGCTAGAACTCTGAAAGCATTAAACAATCAAGTCTCATCTGACAAAGTTACTGCCCTTATAAGACACGAGATTAACTGATATAAAAAATGTCACGCACCATGATCTGATATCTGAATAGTAATGTTGTGTTAACCACTGTTTTCCACACTGTGCTATGTCAAAAGGTATGTATAGGAATGTATGTATTAAAATGTTGTACTTACAAGGTCAGATAGTACAACAAAGAGAGAATGAGAAAGAAATCATTCAAGGAAGAGACAGCAGTTTCTCAATAGCTTCTTCTGATGCAACACACACTTGTTATATGTTTAACAGAAACAGCCACGGTTCGAATCTCGGGAGTGGTAGTAAGCTGTATGCATAAATTAATGTAGGAATTTGTGAAAATGTGTAGAAACAGTTGAGTAGTGCTAACAAACATTCCCACCACAGGTCTTCCAGGTAAGTGAAATTAGAAAGTAGCTATAAGAATGCTGTAATAATACTATGTACAAACATACCAGCAACCCAACGCTATAGTTGTTGTAATAATACCTGTAGAGTAATGAGTATAGCAATGATCATTAAAGCTATGACCATTGCATGAATCTACATTTGTTAACTGACATCTCTCTCTCTCTCTCCCCCACCTTATCTTCACCAATAATCTAAACACATAAATGAATGGGTATGTTTTCCACCAAACCTATTGTTGGGACATGTGTCCTGTTGTTCTACAAATGTTTAAATGTATTCCAATTAATATTCCCTGTTCATATACCATCATTGGTGGCCTGTTGCTATCAATGTAATCTGCATACCGGTGTAGTGCCCACTGTGCTTCCATATCTGCATGTGTTCTGTTTGCTATGCAAATGTTCCAAATCTGTAGTTTTGGGTTAATGGGAATACTCATGCATGCTGTTATAACTAATCCTGGAATGTGTTTACCATTACTAACCAACATATGTTCTACAACTGCAACAACATAGCA
>NC_056731.1:607701253-607713753 GCF_019279795.1 Protopterus annectens | reverse complement strand
CATTACACAGCTTCCCTGTCTGCCTTTTTATATTTTCATTGTTTCTAATTAGCGTGGGTTCAAGCAGACATAAGTGAAGCTAAGCTGACGGAAGTGAACGTAAGTGTTGCTTAACTCCACGTAAATCCAAGCAAACCAGTTTACAACTGCTTAAAACTGCCCTAAGCCCCCTGTCTCTATCAGCCACTGTTCTGCCTAGTAACAAAATAATGAGCAGTTGCAAGTCCCACAACCAGGACCCTGTACATCATAGCCACAACAAGTTACCACTAAGTCATCTGAGCTGTAAGATGTTGGGATGATTTCTCTAACATATCATGCAGAACAGTCAGTCTACCATAGGGAATGTACAATGTGGAAGCACTAAGCATTCTAATGATACACAGACACACACACACATATATATATATATATATATATATATATATATATATATATATATATATATATATACACACACATATATATAAATACTTATAGATATATATAAAGAGAGTATATATAGAGGGTGCATAGAATATCAAACAGCCATTATTCCTACAGTTGCCATCTTTTCAAATGGCCAGAGTCTGATTCTTTCCCACAAATGAGAATTATTGCATGAAAACATATACCCACATACAATGCAAAGGACATGACACCACACATTTTGTAAACATATAAATGTTTATCTGTGTACTATTTCAGTTGTTTATGCCATTTCTTATAGCATTTAGGTGTTTAAAATACATAATAACTGATTAATGCAACTCTCAAAGAAAACATATGATACAGTAATCTGCAAAAAATAAGACACTTTGCTGTAAAGCCTTCAAGTAGTACAACAGTAAAAAAACACACTTGCCATGAAAACAAGAATCAATCAACACTTAATTACAGCTGTAGTTCAACAGCCTCCAGTTATACTCTATAGTCAACCACCTGGGGGAAAAGTATCAATTGTCACAATGTAAATGTATCCGTTGTATAACAATGCTTATCTTAAAATGGTACTATCACACTAACAAACAGAACTGTGTGCAAAATTGTAAGCTCTAGCCCACCACTGTCCCCATGGTGAAATGTATGAAAATGTACAGCCATATACCTTTATGTTTCTTATTACTGATATTCCTCACATGTTCTAACAGCCTAGGTTCAAAACATTTAATACCCCCCAAAATGTCTTACAATGGCATATAACAGTGTTCTCTATACACAGACCTCTTGACTGTACAGGGTCACACATGTTGTCCAGCTGTAGCCCTCATATATATGGACCCTACCCCACAAATTGTATGGAGTCCACAACATCACTGGAATGATAACAGGAATGTCAGCACTAAATAATGGTAGACCATACCTATCAATCGCTTACTGCATGACATCTGGACAAAGCCTGGTATATAAGTGGAGGACAGAGCTCAAAACACAGGGCCATATTTGAAATATTGCTGTTATACACTGTGAAAGTTGCTGTTGTTACAGGAATGGTTGCAACATACCCTTAATGAGGAATATGAAGTCAGAAACGCAAATGGATGTTCCCATGTACTGATAGCAATCAACAGAGAGAATGCCACTGATTTGTCAAGGACAAGACCTGTGTGGGGAACAGACAAAACATAACAGTCAAACGTCTGACCATCGTGTGGATAACCCTACAGTTGAGAGCTATGCAGACAGACTGCATTCCATGAAAACGTAGCATGTACACACAAACCCTGTAAAAGTAGTAGTATTCAATGCATATAACAGAAATACTCACACACTGTCCCTAGGTCTGGAACCTTATACAAACATGTAGTTGGCCTGTGTCCACAAGTCTTGTAAGAGGTATTCCTATCTGCTGTCTGTAACACTGCTGCCCCCACACATGAAGGATGTCTTCCATACAAGCAAGATAAAGGGACAACATCCACATGATGTAGTTATTAATAGTAGTGGGTTGCTATGACATTGGCTGTTGGAAGAACTACACAGCTGCCTGCATGCAATTAGCAAGTGGGGATCAGCAACTGGTGCAGAGGCCATCACCTGAACATGAACATCACCTACAAAAGCCATGCTGCAGCCTTTTCAAATCTGCTCGATCCTAGTAGTAGAAAGAGAGAGAGAGAGAGAGAGAGATTAGAAACAACATAAACAAAACCTAAAAAAAATAAGAAACAAGAAGACAACTTCTACACAGAAGAAACATAAAAATAAACCAGGTATGTGAAACATGTAAGTATGTAATTGAATGTAGTATTTGGTGTGTAATAATGGGATAGATGATTATGAAAAATGTATATGGGCCATCAGTATTTGCTGTAATGATGTCCTGCTGAACAACTGCTATGGACATAGCATCTGGCTCTGTCTGCAGTGGGCCATACCTGTCGACTGTGCAGATCTTCACAGAATGTCAAGATTTAGCCATCATAGTGTTTGTTCTGTTCCTCCAAACAGCTGTATTAGTCTGGCAAATAGCTGGAGATGGAAGTCATGAAATAATGACAGACACATGAATTTTAGGCCCCACCACCTTCAGAACAGTCATGGTAATGTGAAATGTATCATGCTACAAACTTCATAGGTTTGTAATAGGCATATCTATGATCTGTCCCTATATATCCCACCCTAATGTTAGGCTTTGTCCACATGTGATGCTCTAAGAGGTGGATAGCTGAGGAGCCTGACACACCCTGGGAAAGGACAGTTCACATATGGCAACCACTAGAGTGCCTGTCAAACAGTCGTGTCTTTGCCACTGCTAGGCCAGTTAATGTGATGTTGCCCATATCCATATGTTACCTGTGAATATGAGTATTATACATGTTTGTATTGTAAATCTAGGATACCTATATAGAGCATGAGCATAGTAAAGCACTGTTGCAGATGTGTGTATTAAACTGCATGTGATATATTGAAATAATAACATTCAACTGTACAGTGTTTTGCTGGACAGTGTTGACAGTTGTGACAGTTATCTGTAGTCACATACACATATACTAGTGTGACGTCAGCTATATTAATACTTTATCAAAATTGATTTCCCTGTTATCACCCAGTGATGTGGACCAATGCCCAGAAGTCCTGGTATAACAGGTTGAGACGTATGATTGAGCTGCAAGACTGTACATACAGTATGCCGTTTTGACGTAGAACACACGTGTATACCAGGTATCCCCTGAGCATTTGTATGTATGTGTATGTTCAGCTGGAAGGCACAGAAGTAATAACATGGGTCACAATCAGTCTGTAAAATAGGATGTGCATGCTGCACATGTGTGTAATATCACTGTAACTGCATACAACAATATAAAGTGTGTGCTGCTACTGATTGTTGCATTGCCATGACACTGATATGGGTACTACAGTAGGTATGCTTATCAGGTAGTAATCAGAGAAGTGTACAACTGTGTTATGACCCACTGTCCATGCCTACCACTAAAAGCTATATCAACACCCATATACACTGTTTATCAAACTGTATACACCCCTGTTGGAATGCCAGGTCGGTGTGCTGTATGTCAATGAGACCACAGAAAGTCATGTCAAAATGTTTCTCACCTCAAATGTGATCCATAACCTGTACAATTCTATTGAAAAAGAAACAAAGCTGTTTCATGGAAGGTGAGCAACCATTGCCAAGTGAAGATGTGATATGACATTAGAGTGCAAACCAAGACAAATGGATCCTGTATTCATCTCAGCAGGTGTTTACACAACATATCAGTGTAAGCATGTGCACACACATTCAACTAGCTTACTGTACTGAGTATTAATGCCCATATGTTTTTACAGGACAGGTTATGTTCCCTATTGAACTGAGTAGGCTATAGGTCACATCAGAGGTGGGGATTTTGTTGGCATGTGCATTTGTGGGGTCATGTTTCAATTGCACAACTACCATGAATTGTAACAGGGGTGTGTACATTTTATATCCACTGTAGGTATATGGAATCAGCAGTACCCAACCTGTACAACCTGCCTCTACCAACGATAGAGTAATCCCCCTTGGTAGACAGTATCAAGACACAAAGCACATAATAGGTTGCTATAGTGGCTGTACAGGGACACACAGGTGCAGACCACAACTTGGAAGCAAGTGCACCTCTATGTGAGCAAGCATGTAGGTTCACAGGTGACTTCCTGTAAGGCTGACTATAACTAGAAATCAGACATATCCAAACCACCAAGGCCAAATGCAACCATGTCTCCACATATGTACGCAGTCTCAGAGGCAGTAACACAGGTCACCCTGCACTGGGGGTAAAGCACACCTCATACACATATGCCATGGATACAGGCAACCTGCATCAGACAGGATAGGTGGGAACAGTGGCACCCTGTCCACAACATTTGTACAGGGGGATATGCACATCAACCACACCCCTGCCCACATTAGTGGTGAGCATGTACTTAATGCTAACTAATGGCAACAACCGCAAGTCTCCATGATGCATGAGAACATCACAGTCTGCTCCTACATGAACTCAGGCATGTGCTTACAGCTCCATCACATGCTACAGTCAAACACAGACTTGCCACCATCCACGTGGAAGATGGCCATTGCCATGCCTCTACACAGAAATGAATGGAGAATAGTGGATTATGCCATTAAGTGTCCAACATTGAGGGAACTGGACATGTCAGAGCCAGGAGTGTAATGCAAGATGTCAAAGCCATGATAGCTTACAGTGTTATGGTATATGCTGGATTATTTGCAAGTGATATCCACTATTGATGTGCACATGGACAACTGTATGAGATTCTGTGACCATTTTTCCTGTTTATGTCTTCCAGGTACAATGCCCCTGGAGCGTTTTCCAGCATTCACGAACCTGGAGAATGACACAATTATCCATTTCATCATACAGCATCATGGCATACTGTTCTGCCTCAGGGCCCAGGATCTGCAGGAGAGGACCACCCTGTAGAATGAGCTCATCCACAGGGTAAATGATATCAGCCTGCACAGCCAAAGTTATGAGCAGATGCAGCATCATTGTACTGACCTAATCCGCCATGCCCATCAGCATGCTGCTGCTGTTAGGAGGGACCAGCTAGCCACAGGTGGGGGTCATGCCATCCAGCCCCCAATGATACATGCTGAGGAGCTCCCTGCCAACCTTGGAGCAGCTACCCACCAGACAAGCCAGCAGGCTGAAGACAGCATTGTGGAGGTGGGTGCCACCCACACAATGGACAAAGGATGTGCAGGTAAGGCCCCAGGACACATTACTGGACCACTGTTGCTTATCCATTTTATTCTGTCAAGTATCTACGTGCATATGTCAGATAAGATAGTCTGTTGCTGGAGTATAATAATGAACAGATGTGCATAATCCTTAGTATTGTGGATTTGTACTGTTGATGTGCTGAAATTCTGTTTCCACCCTGTACCAATGCCACAGGTGTGGCAAGTATTTAGGTCCCTCTTGTATACAACTGGGGCAGCAGCCTGTAGCTGGCGAGTATGGAGTTGTTTTGTTCAGGTTTGCCAATACACTGGCCATGTTATGGCCATGCTATTTGCCATGCACACATTTAACACACCTACCCTTAATGCATACTGTACATGTCCATTTTTGTTGGTGTTAACTGCACTGCATCACAGTAGTCACCATGGTGGCATATATGAAGGGCATGTAAGATTCCTACAGTATACCTAACAACCTGTCAGTGCAAGATGTGTGGACAGAGATGAACATAATGGTGGGACAAATGGCCTATAGTAGGGACATGTCTGAAACATTATCCTTATACAATGGATACAACAGTGTATACACCACTATTACAATGGCAACTCTTCCTGATATAAACAACGGCAGACCACAATGGCACATTCCACACCTTTTACAATATGTAATGTGATCCTAACATGAGCAATGAATGTATAATATGGAATACTATGTTAGGACAACAAATATTGGGAATACAAACCTTACCAAACACTGGAAGCATATATGTGGGCGCACTCCAAATAACATATTGTGGAAGCAGCTTGTGGTGTACTGTCAGCATTCACTCTTCTTGAGTACACACCTGCCATCAAGTACAGGGCCTCAATGTCACACCAAATAATGGCCTGCTGTCCAAGATGTATATCCATGATATTTGCCCACTCACCTGCAACAGAGGCAGCCATGGCTTGCACACATCTTACAAACCATGAAATGGATACCATGTCTGAAAGATAGCACTCAAGAGTGGGAAAAGTAGTCTTACCTCACCATTGCATATACCATGGTAAACAGTGCAGACAATCATCTATGTGTGTATGAACTATGGGGCAACAGTGATGCAGAAAATAAACAGATGCCCATCCAAAACAGGTGACAAAACATGTTGCAAACTGGTCAAGGTGGCTGCCCAGAAACATGCAGCAACACTGAGGGACTTGCAGGAATGTCTAGCAAGTACTGCCTGTGCAGTATATGTGTTGACAATAGCCTGGATTCTACATAAGTGTGGCCTATGGGTTAGGGTAATCAGACGGAAGAGTTGTCCTACATGAAACATCATCCAGGGCTCCTTACAGGTAGCAAAAGCATAACATCAAGTCTCCCAAAGGCATGCGTTGCAATATGTAATGGTGTCATGAGACCAAGGCTCAAACCTACATACAGTATTCATAAAGGTACATGTCGTGCACAAGTAACACCTCACTCCACCTCAGGGCCACCATCCCCAATGTTTAGCTTGCTGGTGCCAGTGTACACCTTTAGGGTTGCTGTTAATTAGCTGGAACTAGGCCGCTACACATGGTGTTTGGAATTTGGAACACCACAAAAATAACACTCATGTGTGGCCCATAGTTGTCAGGCATCTGCAATAAGGATGAGTATGGGGATGGGTGTCAGCTTGAAACACAACAGTGAATTGAAGCATACATCCAAAGCTCGCTAGGAATGGCTGTATCTGAACACAGTTAAGGTTATGAATTGTGCCAGACATAATCCAGACTCCACAGCAATAGTGTGAAGCCACAGTGTGACCTCCAAGGGCTGTGCACATGAGCTGACCTTGCAATCTGGCAGAGTTGGGGGACCTTTGTAGGGCAGACTGACCAAATAATGGCAAGTGAAGATGGGCCATGTTAGTATACCCCTGCCAGGAATAGTGACTGCTGTAGTTCACTTAACAGGTGCTTCAACAAACCATCATGTTAAGGATGTGCACACTTATGCAACCCACAGCATCTGCATGACTAACACACTTGTTTGATACTGCAATGGATTTCACAGGTCATATGTCACATAGGTGTGTGTAATGTTAACAAATGCAGTATTATGGCCCCATTGCATATCATAGAAGAGGCTGGCATGTCAACAGGGGTGTGTAGACTCCTCATATCCGTGTTAAACTTTGAAGGTTGTCAGTGTAACCGGATTTTATTTTCTATACATGCACTGTTGATGATGAGATCTGCAAATCAAAGGTCAGGCATTAATTATTGACATCAATCCTCATATCATCCCAAGTATGTGTCAGACAAACACATAGGGGCTGTGAGCAACAGAACAAACATAACGGTCACACATATACACATTCAGCAATGGTCTGTACACTTGTGAGGTATTGTGCACAGTACATGCCAGTGTGCTGTATAGGTGCACAGCAATCCTGTGAACATGGGTGCAGTGTATTCCAGGGAAAGGCAAACTGATGTTAGTGTCCATACAGACTCTGACAATGGTGATAGGCATAGTGAGGCACAGGCAGGGTTTTCAGGGGCTGAATCTGTGTCATTGGTTGCCATCCCATTTTATCCACCCCATCCCCATACACAGTCAGAATGCCCATACATACCCCATCACCAGTGGCCATAGATGAGGGACAGTTGGTGGGTGGTGGATTGGGACAGGAAACTGTGGTGACTATGGCAAGTGTGTCTGTACACAGCACCCATAGATGGATGACCAGCAAGGTCCCACTTCTCTGCAAAATTAAGTGCATCCATGTGAACAGCATTGTCTGTGTATTGCATCAACACAAAAGCCTCTGTGTGTCTGTTATTCACAAACATATTCACCATGTCTGCACAGGCCATTTAATAAAGAATCCCCTAACCCACACACACATGATGCCAACCAAACAGCTCAGTCTAGGCCTTTGGCAAACCCACACTACACCCTGTGAATATGATGATACCTGTGCCACATCCCTGTCATCCATACCATCGATGCAGGGACATGCTAATATGGTTCTGATGCACAGGGTGAATGTACTAAAGTTTAGCAATGTAATGCTGTTTCACATGTTGTCAGCTGGAATGTTTAATGCTTACATGTCAGGGTGTGTAGATGTCTGGCCATGATACATTATACCTATTATTAACACTGACTGATTGTGGTCTCCATAATGTATTCTGTTTGTGTTCTAGGTGTCAATGTGTCAGGAGAATGTTGGTCTGCTGTCCTTTCCTGCAAGGGGTGTGGCACTGTGGTGACACATTGACTGTGTCATATCCCGGGTACAGCTGAACACAAGTAATAGGTATTTATAACAGTTACTGTATGTGCCACCTAGCAGATAGGTCTGAGGGGTGTATACAGGTGATTGCATGGTGGCTGATGTCAGCAGCCCTTCTACAGTGGACAATGGTAAATGTACTGGGTGGCACACACCAAATGTTTTGTGAATAACACACACACACACATACACACACACACACACACACACACACACACACACACACACACACACACACACACACACACACACACACACACAGGCTTTTGTGTTGATGCAATACACAGAGAATACTGTTCACATGGATGTACTTCATTTTGCAGAGAACTCATTTTGGCCTATGTAATTCCACCAAGACCAAATTGCCAAAACATCACATCAGTAAATAATCAGTCCACTAGTTTAATGTCATTGAAAATGGTACTGGCAGGGTATATGTCTTCTTCCCCAATGTAGTGCAATCCTGGAGTTGGTAAACATAGGTGTGCTGGTGTGGGGGGGTACAGCCCCCCACTTTGGTGGGTGTGGGGTGGCATAGAACCACACATAGTGTGATTAACAACTATTTAACCTCTTAACATAAACTGTACAGTATAACAGCATACTAAGCAGGAGGATACGCACAACAATAACCCCAATGTGGGTGGCTGTGCCCACAACAACTACATCCAACTATATATACCAACTCCAGTATTGCTGTACAGCTGTACAGTGGGGAAGAGGACATTTACCCATCCACTGCTAGCTTTGATGGAATTAATTTCCACAAGATGATTGCTTTGAAATGTTACCTTTTAGTTCTCGGACAAATAATCTCCTGGGAAATATATTTTCTGCAAACTGAATTAGATCCCTTCACATAGACACACACTTACTTGGCAACACAGAGTAGAACCCCTACCTAGGTAGTTATTGCTATTAATGTGCTTGGCCTTAATTGCACACACCACAGATCTTGTAAGGTGAGGTGTGTCCCGAGCTTCCTGTAAAGTGAACAACATCACTAGGCCTTGCACATTATGGTAATGGGGGATGTACTGGGTGTTAATGAACAATACATAGTATAACATACTGTAATATACACATTGACAAACACATACAGTCACATTTGACAGATCTGGCTTTAGCAGTGCTGACTACCTTGTCAGCGAGTCCATACTGTTACAGAGTTTTTTCACACAGCACATGCATCATTGGGCTGTATAGTGTCATCCATTACCTGAACGGTTCATGGTGACAGCGGTCCTCATACAGTAAACCTTGGGACATGTACTGGGGGTACCATGATGCAAAGACAATATACCCAGCATCCCCACCCTACACTGGATATTGTACTCACTGAAACCCATAATAGTGCTCCGACATACCCAAAATCACACATTGACCAGGACTGCAATACAAACCCTTGTCTATCTAATTATTTGCTACTACAGTGATATGCATTTATTGGACATGCCACAGGGATAGTAGCGTGAGGGTTTTGTCATGGCTCTCTTAATGTCAGCAACATCACTATCCCTTATAATGTATGACAAGGTTTAGTGTATTTGGAGAATGTGGTCTCAGAATGCTGTCTCCCACAAATATGCACACTCACACACAATTGCACACACATACATGCACACATACACACACACACACACACACACACACACACACACACACACACACACACACACACACACACACACACACACCCATATTTGCCAATAATCATAGGGTAACCCACACCTATCTACCCATTTGTAGAACAGTATTATGCTGGTACTGCAAGCTCCAGGTAGCCCATAGGGTGAAGATTGTCACAAGGTACATTTAATTTGAATTACAGCAGCATCCCTTTCTAAGTATAGTAATGGGGGTGTAGTGAGTGAGAAGGCCCTTAGAGTATTTTCAACTACAAGTTTTCAAACACACAGACACTATTATACACAGTAATACACACATACACATTTGTCAGTACTGAGGTCCATAGGTGCAGGTGTTCCTAGGTGTGTACCAGGCTAATGTCCATGAAGAGATGAGAAGAGTAGGGCATGTGAATACACTGGTGTCATGCTCCCTGACATTTGTCAGCAGGCCATATATCAACTGATGCCACTTGAGTGATCCCCAGGGTGACAGTTAAATTCAGCATCCACTCATCTGGTTTTCTGTTGAAGAGGGCCAGTGAGGTGCTCCAGTTGACATGTATGCAACTTATATTGCATAAAATGACCAGTATCTTGGTTAGAGACCTGTACCCAAACATGTCCTGTTGACTGTGGTAGTCTGGTTGAGGTATCCATGGCATGTGGTGCATACAGAGTGGGGTTTCCTAGCTATTGCATTCATAACACAGCTGGGCAGATATGTCAGTGTCAGTCAATCAGAGATTGCCTGTAAGCAGCCAAGATGAATACCTGACATCTGCACATCTGTACAGAGGACAGACAGAAAGTAGCTAGCCAACAGGTTATGCATTAGGATGAATGTTTTGACAGATAGACGTCTGAAACTGATAGTTATGCCATTACTACATGACAGCAGTCCTCAATGACATGTCCTAAAAACATAGTAATCTACAGTTAATACCAACATATCAGATCAATATCCAACAGGAGATACATAACAACATACAGCTCAAACACCAAGAACATGGTAGTCAGTACTCAAAGACCAGCTTTGCATGCAGGGGTGTATGGTTCCAGTACTACAATCTGCAATCTACTGTTACTTGAAAAAGCACTTTTAAATGTAGTAATGTAATGATACAATACATGCAAGTGTGACTGCATATAAACTGGGATACTACCCAAGTATGAAACACATACAAAGAGAAAAGATTGTGGCACTACCCATGTATACTCAGGTCTCCCATACAGTATACTCACACCACTTGCTGCTGTAATGACAGCACATAGAAGCATGTTCTGTACATGGAATTAAATACACTTATTAAAGATGTCATTACCCCACTATTTTATCAGACTGGAATGTGATCACTGGTACCAGGGCTGAGCTATGCTTAGCAGGTGTAAGCATTGTTTAAATGTAAATGCTAAGCAGATTTGCGCACTGGTAAGCGAAGCCTACATGGTGTAATTGCATATTCGTTTAACTGTACATTAGCACTGCTTACTGTCATGCAAACCCACACAAACATGCTTAAAGCTGCTCAAAACTGCCTTAACCACTCTGTATCCCACAGCCATTGTTCTGCCTAGCAACAAATAAACAGCTCTTGCAGGTCTTGAACTCAGGACTCTCTAGACTATAGTCACAACGCTTAACCATTAAGCCTTCTGAGCTATAAAAGTGTCTGCTGCTTTTTCAGATATATCATTCAGTACACGTTCTGAATAGTAATGAACAACTGCTTTGACTACTAGAATTGTTTACTACTTGTTATTGAAAATAGTGTTGAATCAGTCATGTTTTTATATCTAAATATACACATAGACAAATATGGTGGGATACATCTGAGAAGGAATATACAACATTCATGTTTACACATAAGGATATGGATATATATATATATATATATATATATATATATATATATATATATATATATATATATATATATATATACTCACACACACACACACACACACACACACACACACACACACACACACACACACACACACATATATATATATATATATATATATATATATATATATATATAATATATGCCCATAACGTAGTGGAGTCATACCTCAGCACTATAACTCTCAACCTCTTAGTGCAAGGGAACGTAATGTAAGTATTGCAGTTATAAATGTAGAATGTTGCTACAGTAACAGGGGTTGTGTCAACATACATGTTGTGAAGGAAGACTCTTCAGAAACTGACATGTATGCCATCATTTACTGACAGACATCATAAAATCATCACAGTGAAGTGCCACACAAATCACAGTAATGATCCTGTGGAATACAGTGGAAATATGATCAATAAATGTGGACAGTCTGAAACAATCTGGTCAGTCGAGTGGTATACACAGAACTTCTTAGTGCAAGAAATGTCGACCAAGCCTGACAAAGAGGATCTTTAAAGCCATGAAAATGGGG
>NC_056731.1:607641253-607696253 GCF_019279795.1 Protopterus annectens | reverse complement strand
TAGAGTACAGATATTAGGTTTTATTGACCTACATTTCAGTTTCAGACTTCTTACCCTTCAGAACTTACATACAACTGCCAGACCTGTTGTAGTCTGTCTGTGTAGGTCTGGAGGGGGGGATGTTCACCATTGCCATCAATTGGAGGCCTTAGCCCAGCCTTTCTTTATGGTCATCTACACCTGTCCTGCTGGCTGAGGCTGGTGGTGGGTATGTGAGACTCACTGACATTCATGTATGTGTCCTATGGATACACACAGTTATTTGGGCCACCAATGTACTGTGGTGGGATTTGTCATCTTGTCTGATGCTGCCTAGTATGTTGACACCAATATTTGTTATGGATTTCATACTGACCATATAAATGTCGCATTCAGCCATCTGATTCCCTTGCATGCTCGCATCCATACCATAGAAACAACTATCAGAACATACTACTCCATTCAGTAATTGATAGAAAGTGTGACTTACCTTGTGGCTGGGCGAGTATTGAGAATGGTGCAGGAGGGCTAACTATGTCAGTTGCACATAGTACACTCTCCATACATTTTATTTTTTTTTATTTTATTTAACATTTGTTGACCGGGAAAGTCCAACTAGGTTCCACAGATCCTGTTTTCAGTGGAGGCCCGGGAAGAAATGCTCCAGATGCATGTCTTTAGAATGTGGGAAGAAACCGGAGTACCCGGAGGAAACCCACGCGAATGCAGGGATAACATGCAAACTCCGCACAGAAGGCACCCCAGCCGAGAATCGAACCAGAGAACGTCTTGCTGTGAGGCAACAGCATTAACTGCTGCACCACTGCACCGCCCATGCTAAAGCACAGGTAGTGTCATGTTTGGCATCCCTTTTACTGTATGTGCAAGTCAGATAGGTGTCATTCACTGGGCCCCTACTGTGTCAGTGTATGTGCTATGCATTGCCTCTTTGCTAAGGCCTGAGAATACTGGGCATGCCTTCTTCTGCCTACATGGGCAGGCTCAGGTAGTTCCTGCTACGAGTCACTCTGTGATGGCCTTGGCAATGGTGGGCGGTTGCGTGGCCTTGCCCGATGCTGTTCTTGCTGCAGCTGTTTCCGCAGGATCATATTGTGTAGCATGGCACATACTATGAACATTTGTGTACATGTAGCTGGAGAGTACTGCTAGGCTCCACCAGATATGTCCATTCAGCAGAATTGTAACTTGAGCATTCCAAACACACACTCTATTATGATTCTGGTTTGTGGGTGTGTCTCATTATGGAGTTCTTGTTCAGGTATGTGTGCATTTCTGAGGGGTGTCATCAGCCATGGCTCCAGTGTGTATTGGAGCTCTGTGGCCTGTGTGTAGCCAGCAATCCCCACTAGGTGGCCAAATGGGATGCCCCCACTGGCAAATGACTGATACAGCTGTGTCATATCCCAGATGTGGGAGTCGTGATAGCTTCCAGGGCTGCCAGCATACACGTTAAAGATAATACTCTGGGCATCGCACATGACCTGGCAGTTGAAGGAGAAGCCCTTGCGGTTTATGTAGACCCTACCCCACTCACCAGCTGGTGCTTTGATGTGTATGTGCATGCAGTCTATAGCACCCACTACCTCATGGTATTCTGCTATTTGGGGGAAGAGGCGCATATTGTTGATCAACGCCTCCACGGGTGTTGAGGAAATATATGTGCTCACCGGCATGTGCTGACATGGCATCCAGGAACTGGTGGAGTACCCTGGATGCTGATGCTTGTGAGATCCCCATGATATCCCCAGTTGCTTTTGGAAGGTACCTAAGGCTAGTATTCTTAAGCTTACACATACCTTGGTGTCCACTGGGATGGGTTCCTCTCTGTTGGCTCTGTGTGTGAGGCGGGGCCGGCACAACTCAACAGTTTGCTGCAGTATGTCCTTGTCCACCCTATAGTGCTCCACTATCTCCAGGTCATGTAGCCCCTGGCAGGTTATCCTGGGTCTGTACACTCTTCTCTTCCTCCTCACTGCAGGATGGTTGGCATCATTCACATCCTCACCACCCTCAGCCTCTTGCACATATTGATGTATGAGAGCAACAGCAGCCCCTAACATTTTGTTAGTTTTGTCAGGTAAAAGTTCCCCATCTGTGTACACTGGTGGTGTAGACTTTGTGGGAAAAACCAGACTGAAAGGTGTTTGCATCATTTATAGTAGTGTGCTGGGCTGCTGCCTGTGTAATTGGCTGATTCTGATACATTTCACCTGCCAGCTATGCTAGTTCTCCTTGATTGCCTTCCTACTGCTGTTTTCTCTTCCCATTGCCTTTCCATTTAAGCCCCAAGGTGTGCGGCGCATACCCCGTGCTTAGATGTGAACAGTGCTGCTATTTCTTGTTTTTTTTTTGTTTGTTTTATTTATTTATTTATTTTTTTGTTAAAACTTGGTGAGCAGCGCGCTCACCCGTTTAGGCAATGAAAACACTGCTAGGCAGCCTCAGACTCACCCTCTTCCTTAGCTTTGCTTCGCTAAAGGCAAACACAGGCCACAGAGCTCCAATACACTTACAGCATGCATGACACATCCCCTTATGAGGTCATCCATCTCTTATACAATGCCGTTGCTGCAGCTATATAGTTGGCTACAAGCTAACACTGAGAGGAAATCTGTGATTCTGTATCAATCCCTTCATTTACATAAACCAGAATGCTAATTCATGGTGACCACACTTGCAATGAGCCTTCCCCCCTAGCAACCATTATTCCCTGGTATTGTTGTCTTATGCATGCTATTGACTATTATGGCAAAATGCTGATTTGGGTGTAAAAGCTTATTTCCCCCTTTCTTTTCTTATTTTCATGGCGATCCCATTTGCGCACTGCTGCCCTATGCTTAAACGGCCGAGATCGACCAAAAAAAAAAAAAACTTGTTTTTTATAAAATTGCAACTATTTTTCACTCCAATGGGCATATATTTCGCCATTGGCATGCCTACTACATTGAATACATGCTTTCTTTCGAGCTGTAATGCCTCCCTTTTGTAATTTGCAGAAGTGTATTCTGTTAATAACCAAATGCATTTCTACAGGTTACACTATGCCTGCTTCCTGGATCTCTAATTCACCTCATTTGCATGGTTTACACCAGCAAATGAGGTAATTAGCATATGGTAGTGGTGTCTGTGTGGGAATAGTGTAGGTACACTTGTTCACATCTTGGGGGCTCGCTCCTGGATTGCTCATTGGCCATATTGCGTGCAGCAGCTCTGACACTATTCAGGCAGTCCGTGCAGAGCTTGCTGAATCTGGGTGTGTGTCTTCAGCTCTAGGTTCATCACTCATGGCTGAAGCTATTTGTCATTCTTTCTAGGTGTCCACTTAAAGTAACCCTTAAAGAAGCACATCAAGAATTTATTAACATGTTCTAGTGTGTAGGGATTGGAGTCTCTTACATCTTAAGTAAATGAAAGAAAGAAACAATGCTCAGTGTTTGCCATTACTGCCAGTGCACTTTTTCTATTATTGCTGGGATTGCAGATGTACATGGATAGGCATCAATATTTTGAGTTATCTCTAAGGAAGGATTTTATCCTCAGTTCATATCTTAATGTGCAGAAACCAAGTTTTCAAGTTGGATACTTTGCTGGAATATGTGCAGTTATTATAACATGCGGAAGGTTTACATTACATAAAATACATTGAGATATAAAATCAATATGCAAAGTGTAAAATCAAGCAATGCTTTATTATAAAAATGGTTATCTAGTTTACACTGCTTCTATGTTCTACTGTAAAACTAAAAAGAGATTGGCATTTCAGGTTGAACTGTATAGCATAAAAATATTTACCCAACATGAGTTTTAGACATAGGCTTTGAACTACGTTTTGGTATGTTGCTGGCAAATTATTATTTGAAAAAAAGGATTATCAAGATATTGATTAACTGGCTTCTACTGTACTAATAGTCTTTGTTGACCTGTTGACTTATGATAGACATTCAGTGTGTTTCTCTCCAATATATCTGAAGGAAAAGAGAACAAGATCAAAATCTTCAGTGAAAGACATGATATATGCTCATCATATTGATTACTGCTGCAGTAGCCTTAGTTATATGGAGTATACCCTGCCAAGGATATAACAGTCGGCCAGCTTCCAAAGCTTCAGGGCACCTTCCATGCACCCAAATTATCATGCATGCTCAAACTGAGATGACTAAAAGGCAAATTTGGGCACAAAGCCCTACAGAGCTTTACTGCCGCCAAAGAATATTCTCCTCTGAGGTATTTGAGGATCGATAATTGGCTTTTGCTTTCCTTTGCTAGGCAGATAAGTTCCATTTGAGGGGAAAAAACTTCACTTTTCTTAACTGTATTGTTTTTTATTACTTTCCTCTTTAGGAAAGTTATTTTAAAGCTAGGAGTGTTGTGTTTTAATTGGCTGTTTCCAGACTGTAGCATTCTTTCATTTTAACAGTAGTGTAAAGTAACTGAAAAATACTTTCTGTGGAGAAATTGTGTTTATTTATTTGTTTACTTATTTTGTGGGACTGCCATAATGTTTAAAGAGCTTTTTACTGTGTTTTTTTTTTCTGTCAAAAAAGTGACTTTTGTGGACTGGTAGTTTTATTGGCATTTGCTGCTTGTCTTCCCAGGGAAGTAGGCATCATTTTCGGGGTTACTACTGAATTGCCAGTCCCATGGTCGGTCCTTCTTCCAGCCACAAAAAGAAAAAGTTAAGCAAACAGCCTTTGTCACCATAGCAGGCTAGCAATTTGCCTCAGCTCTAGGTGGGTGACTCTGCTGTGGCCATTTGTTGTACGTCAGACCACTCATCTTTAACCTTGGATCCCTCTGGTTTAGCACCTACAGCCACTATGGACCTGGGGTTAGCTGCATCCTCTGCAGCTGTTGGGAGTCCCCTCAGTGGGTAAGGGAGAGCCACTCAAGTCGATCCTGTGAGGGGGAACAGGGAACATTTCCCTGTTGTGTCAGAATGCTGTGCCCATGCCTGGAGAACCAGCAGCTACCATTAGTAACATGGTTAGCACCATTTTTCCTGTAAAAAAAAAAAAACAGAAAACCAAGCACGTATCTACTCCTCGAGTTTCTTTGAATAGGAGTAGTTTACTGGGACTGGCTCATCATATAATTCAGACTACTGATTTTTCTGGTAAAAGAAAAAGGGATTCCTCTTTTCCCTGAAAAGATTCAGGATTCTGAATCTGATCAGGAAGATGAAGTGACATATTCAGTTTTTTCCCCCTCACAGCTGAGCTCAGTTTCTTAGTCTCCTTGTGGGAGTTTCTCTTTCTCTGAGACCATTACTATAATGTGCCAGTGTTTTCAGTAGGAGAACATTGAGGTTTCTCAGTCCCTCAGAAAATATGAGTTTTTACCAAAGCATTTTCCAGAACCTACACCCGTTCCTCTTGTTCTATCAGCTTTAGAGTATGTGTGTGTTACTGCCTGTAATTTCCCTATTATTTAGCCAGCTGCCCCTAAGGAGGCTGATAGGATGTATAAAATTTCTCATTATTTTAAAATTTTATACACTATTCCCAAACCTAACCCAGCAGCTATAGTCTTAGTTAATTCCACTGCTGCTAAGCACTTAGTTAATTCCAATCCCACTCTTTCTGATAAGGATGGGAAAACCATTGATGGGTATGGGAAAAAAGTGTTTACTTCTGCAACTTTGGTTTTCATAATTTTGAAGTTCTATGTTCATATATTGTTTGTTCTGACAAACTGTGAAAGTAGGAGGAATGTTTTATCTACACTTTCTTCTTGTGAAGAAAAATCTATTTCAAGTAGCTGTTTCTTCTTTTGCACAAGTCACTATTCATTGTTTATAGTGTGTGTATGACTCTGTTGATACATCTTCCAGGACTATGGTTACTGGTACTGTTTTAAGGAGGCTTGCATGGCTGTATTCTCAGACCCTTTCAGTTAAAAATGATATAAATTCTCTCTTGGATTCAGATTTAGTGTTTAGTACCACTGCTGCAGAGGTGATCAAAGAGGGTGATGAAAAGAGCAAGATGATCCAGGGAATCTCTAAGATTTTTCAGCTCTTCTTTTACATATTGTCCATGGGATTTTCTTTCTCCTCTTCCATTTTTGGCAGAAAACAGAATAAATGGGTCTATATTATAACATCAAAGTCTTAAAACTTTGAATGTTATAATATCAAACCCATTACATCGAAAGACCATAAATTTGAACACTCAGAATAGCGAATGTTTTTCCCAGGGAAAAAATTTGCTGTTCCAACAAACATACACACAGCACAAGCACACCAAAATAAATAATCCACACACATACACTTCACAAAACCCTACACTAAACCATACATACACTAATAGCTATCCACTTACCTTAACCCAACCCTAAGCCTAAGGTCAGTAAATACCGCACACTCACCTTACCCACTCCCTAACCCTAAGGTCCCTAACTATCGCACACTCACCTTACCCGCTCCCTAACCCTAAAGTCCCTATTGTACACTCACCTTACCCACTCCCTAACCCTAAGGTCCCTATCACACACTCACTTTCGTTCGCACACTTACGTTAACCCAGTCCGTAACCTTCGCTCCACAGTCAAGAAAATAGCGAAGCTGCAGAAATGGCCCACTGAATACTTTCCCTAGGAAAGTATTCGATATTCTGCAGCTTCGCTATTTTCAGCGTTCGGTGCATAGGGTTCAATATTATAACATTCGAAGTTTTAAGACTTCGGTGTTATAATATAGACCTGAATAAACAGTCTCAATAGAATTCAGGTAAACAGATATTTAAAGAGGAATGACAAGGGAGTTACAAAAATAAGTGTCTGGCATCCCCAAAACCAAGGACAATCCAATATGTCTGAATATCCCTTCTACAGAACCACTCCCAACCTGGTCCCCTTTCTCTACCAGAGTGTCTTAGTCTCCATTTTACTCTTTATCAATAGATTGCTTCAGACAAATGGGTTCTGAATTTCATTCAGCAAGGTTTCAGGTGGCATTGGGAGGAAACTATTCCTTTCCACAGAGTCATTCCTTATCCTCCAGATCAGAGTCTTTTGTTTCCACCTGTGCTTTATCACATGCTGTCCCAAAGACTGATAGTACCACTTCCTCCTTCCCAAGTGGGGAAGAGTTTTTATTCATGGAGGTTCCTAGTGCCAAAGAAAGAAAATGCTTGGAGACCAGTGCTGGATCTTTCTTTCCTAAACCTATTTGTGACAATGCCCTAATTCAAAATGATTCCACTTTCAAGTTTCTTGGTAACACTAGACTTATAAGGTGCTTATCATCATATTCCTATTCACCCAGACTTCAGATATTTCTTAAGGTTTTATATGTCTGGATCACATTATCAGTTCTCTGCCTTAACCTTTGGACTATCCACTGCACCAAGGGTATCACAAAGTGCCTAGCTTCAGTTATAGCTCATTACAGGCTACAGGGTATCAACATTTTTTCATAGTTAGACAACTTGGTTATCATTGCAAAGTCATTTTCAAAGTGACAGGAATCTCTCTCTCAGGTGAATGATCTCTCTCTTACACAAGCTGAGGATTCCAAAGGAAAAGTCAAAAGTCTTTCTGGACTCCCTCACACAGGATTTTATTCCTGGGATGTCAACAAGACACCTTAGTTCAAAGAGCTTTTCTTCCGCAGGAAAAAATAGATCCTTATTTAGATCTGTTTCTAAGGTTTTCCACCCAGAATTTTGTCACAAAAAGGAAATACTTTAGGATTTTGGGTCTTATGCCATCTGTGGTTCTCATGATACCCTTGGCAAGATTCCAAACAAGGAAGATACAGTGGTATCTGAAATCTCTTTGCTCCCAGTATCAATACCCTTTAGCTTTTCAAATTCCAGTGCTGGGATTTGTCAGAAGAGAAATCTTTTGGTGGAGACAACAGATATACTTAAATCCGGGTTTCCCTTTCTCCTTCCCTGCTGCAAAGCAGTCAGTAACACAAATGCTTCAGATTTTGCTTGGGGAGCACTTTCAGGAGAGATAAAAGTGCAGGGGTATGGGACACCAAGGACAGATGCAAACACATAAATATCTAGGGGTTGCTTGCCCTGATCAAGGCACTCAACTCTCTTAACCATCTTTGGCCCCGAGGGGACCTCTTCAAAGTGGTTTTGCACAATAGCACAGTCATGTGGTACATCAACAAGCAAGGTGGAACCAGGTCATATCCTTTTTGCAGACTGGCCATGTTAGTCTTGGGATATAGCTTCACAGAACAGTCTCACTCTACAGGCATCTTACATTCTGTCAGAGCAAAATTGTGTGGCAGACAAACTGAGAAGGACTAGAGTAGACCCTCACAAATGGAAACTAGATAGGGAGGTCTTCAAAGATATTTTCCAAGATATGATCAATCTTTGGGGAGATTCTCAAGTGGACCTATTTGCCTTCTCCCTTAAAGCAGATTCTGCTTCAGGACTCCATACAGGAAGGCCTGGAAGACAGATGCCTTTTATTTTGCTTGAAGAGGAATTCCACCCTTTTCAGTGATATCAAGGGCACTTCTGAAGATTCAGATCTTCTGATCAATTGTTCATTTCTTGTGAAGGTAAGAACAAAGAACAACCTGTGTCAAAACTGACTATTCCCAAATGTTTGTCTAAGGCAATTACCCCTTGTTATACTTATCACAAAAATCTATTTCAGGCAGGCTCAAAGCCTACTGTACTAAGACTTTGGCTTCATCTACTGTATTTTGGAAATGGTTACATTGTAGAGGGGGCCAAAGATGGTTAGAAGTATTCTAGAAGCAACAACTTGGTTCTCTAAACATGCTTTTCCAAAGCACTATAAGCTTGTTTCCTTTTCTAGGTCTAGATCAGGTTTTGCTCAGACCATTCTCCAGGGGCTTCTGGACTCTACTCTTTCAACCTCCCAAAATTTGTAAGCCATAGTAATCTACCATATAGCTTAGGCTACTGTAGTATTGATCAATATGAAGAACATAGTACAGTTGTGTAAGTAAACTTACTGTAACAGTAGATGTTTGAATGAACATTGCTGCAGTAACCGTTCCCTGTCACCATCCCCTTTGTTTCTTGGTGTGTTGTTTTTGTCAGGGTGTGGACATTTAATGTTGTTGTTCCTAGCATTGCCTTTCAGGGCTCACCCTCTCTCTCTTTCTTTGTTTCATGAAAGGTCTGAAGGGTTGGCACCCAAACCTTTTTAGTCAGCTCAGCTCAACTAATGGTTTGGGCAAGTGGAAGGTGCTTTGAAGCTTTGGAAACTGGCCAGCTGTTATATCCTTGCAGGATATAGCCCATAAAGTTTAGGTGACTCCAGCAGTGTTCATTCAAATATCTACTGTTATGGCATATTTACTTACATGACTGTACTCCTTTCATTTTTCTGTTTCATATAATACTGTCTGTTTTTTAACTGATGCTTCTCTCCCCAGGCCTCTACCGAAAAAGGGCCGCAACAACCTAGTCAGACTACCCAGGTCTGCAAAGGCAACAAATAAAATAAATAAATAAAGAATTTGAAAATGGAGTTTAGGAACTGGAAAACGTTAGTTTGGATTTAATCCACACAGTATAAGCATTACATTTTTTCTTGTTATCTTTGGGGCTTTTTTATACATTTCAGTCCGTTTCGGGAAACAGTCAACTTAAAATTCAACAAAGAATATGCTGATCAACTTTATTTGGAATAATGGAAAACTTATGAGTATCCTGGAGAAGCTGTTGGTTGGAAAGGAAATGTGAGGGCTGTGAGCCTCAGAGCTATAGCTATATCATAATGTACTCATTGTGAGTTGTTAAAACAAATACTATATGTCACATAGATGAAGCCTTGGGCACATCTGCTTATACCTTTTGGACATAACTATACAGGTGTTGCTACTAAGGGAGGCTTAAGATTATGGAATGAAAGAAAAAATAATAATAATTTCACCTATTGGAAGGAGAAGCAAAGTTGAAATGGGTGGTTCTCCTGGATTCACATAAAGCAGTAATTTTCTTGAATAATTTCCTGTAAGTCTTTGTTCTTTCTGAGATATTGGTGGTGCACCACCTACATTAATTTGGAAGCTGAGGTGACTCATGGATAAGTAAAAGGTTTGCAAGCAGGACATTCAGAGTGCTGAGACATGTGAGAACTAAGATGGTATAGACCAAATGAGTCAGAGTCGGGTTAAAGAAAGAGGTGCAACTGGATAATAAAAACTGGTATGTCTCTTGCCCATGTTTGCCACTAAACATAGAAAATTTAGAAAGTTTTCTGCACAAATGCTTTTACAGACTGGTTAGGCTATGAGGGATATTCTCTTAGGCAGACACCCCATATCAGGGATGTGATTTGGGTATCTCTGGGATATGAGAATATATTTTTTGGTCATGACAAAGATTGAATGCTTTTAAAGTGGAGCAAAAACAGTTATTATATAAAGTGCTTGGCAAAGGTATCCACCCATCCATAACCTCCTTTTTCCTCATTTTTACACATGGGGTCAGGGTGTCACATCAACAATGGCCATCATCTAGAGCCAATGTTCACACTGGCAGGTGGCAAGCCCTTCAAAGCTCACTAAATCACTCATTTTATAGACTATTATAAGCTACCAGATTTAACTTAGAATGAAGATCTGATAGTAAATTTGATAATAACAGTAGTTAAAAAGTAATTACTAGGAAGAAGAACTCTAAAACTGATCAACCTATATAGCATGAAATTGCTATTGCAGATGATGTAGAAAAAAAGTAAAGTAAAACTGCAAAAAATATTATTGGCTTGAGTTTGCTTTTTAATGATTGCCATGGTATACCTATGTGGAGTCACTGCATTTCATGCTAAAGTAGAGTTTTTTATACCATAGTATTAGCGAGGGGTCTTCATGAATCTGAATTATAGATCAAGTAGCAACAACTGGACCTATGAAGGAGAGGAAGAGGGGAGAGGAGAAGGAGAACTGAAAGCTATATGTGAGAAAAGGAGTTGAATAAATAAATAGCATGGATTTACTGCTTTTTAAAGATGTCAGTAGGTTGACACTTACCTTCTAAGTGGTAGCAGAAAAAAGCACAAGAGTTTAAGGAAATGATCAGGGCTCTAGCACCCCAGGAAGGAAAGGACATAAGTGGAGTTGAAAAAGAATGGCAGTGCCTCAAAACAGCATGTGTGAGAACTACAGAACAGGTATGTGTCCAAGTCAGGTATGGAAA
The DNA here is from genome assembly GCF_019279795.1 of Protopterus annectens. Lineage (NCBI taxonomy): Eukaryota > Metazoa > Chordata > Ceratodontiformes > Protopteridae > Protopterus > Protopterus annectens. The sequence continues at coordinate 607,685,109 of NC_056731.1, read as the reverse complement.
TAAGGAACATAAGGAAAGCTAGTAGTGGAATGCAGAAATCCATGAAGTCATAAAAGGAAAAAAGAAGTGCATGAACAAATGGGAGAAAAAAAGACAGACCAAGCAAAGGAGGAATACCGGTTGGCTAACAAAGAGGCTAAGAGAACAGTTGCAGTAGCAAAGAACAAGGAACCAGATACACTCTAACAGCTTCTGGAAAAGGACTCAGTAGATGGCACAAAGAATCTTTATTAGGTTGCAAGACAAATACAAAGAAAGATAAAGAAGATAATTATCAGATACCCTTCAAAAGGGATGCCAGCAACAACCTGCTTACCAGTCCACAAGACATCAAAAGCAGATGGAAGGAGTACTTCTAGTAGCTTCTTAATGAGAAAGCCTCCACAGAAACTGTACTGCCCTAGACATAGGCTACAATGAAAGAATAACAGGATCCCACCATAGCAAATGCAAGAACAGCACCAAGGAAAATATAGTGAGGGAAAGCAGCAGGCTCAGATGAGGTCACTGCAGATATGATCAAGATGCTTGGTGAGTTCGGACAGAAATGGCTCCAAAGGGTACTTATAGCAGTATAGAGAGATAGGTGTATCCCAGATGACAAGAGAAGAACCACACCAGTGCTAGTGTACAAGAACAAAGGGGACATTAATGACTGTGGACAGTATAGAGCCATCAAACACCTGCCACACTGCATGCAAGTTATAGAGAGGGTGACTGATAAATGGATACACACAGTAGAAGAAAGTAAGATAAGCAGTTTGGATTTGATCAGGATGCAGCACAACTGACTGAATGTTTGCAGTGTAACAGAGAGTTGAGAAGAAGATAGAGATGAGAAACAAGTCCAACAAGGCATTCCTAGACTTAGAGATCATATGACAAGGACGCAAGATGTTGGTTTGGCCAGTCCAGCAATGGTCTGAAGTCTCAGAAACAATGGTATAATTAGTGCAGGCTATGTACAAGGACTCAGTGAACAAGTACAATGTTTGGACTCATAGAGGCATTCCCAGAAGAAGTGGATGTGCATTAGGAATCAATTCTGAGTCCACTGCAGTTCGTACTGGTGATGGTCTACCTTAACAAACAGGTCAGGGGGGACAGATCAACACAGTTACTGTATACAGACAATTTGGCATTACACACAGACTCTGAAGAAAAACTTCAGCAAATGATAAGGAAATGGAATGCAAAACTGAAGGCACTTGGGATGAAAATGTGTACAAATATGATAGTTATAATAACATCAAATGGAGGAAATTAGAAGAAGCTGAGAAGTGAGACAGAAGGGGAAAATACTGGAACAGAATAACAGCTTGAAGTATCTGGGATGGGTGGTTGAGGAGAAGGGAAGTCTAAATGAGGAGATAAAAGCTGGAATCAGAAGGTACCTGTACAGTGAAGGCAGAGCAGTTGAGGAAGCTAGATGTGATGGAGATGAAGTGCTTGAAATGGGTGGTAGGATGCACACTGTGGAACAGATGAAGAATGAGACCATCAGTGTAGAAACCCAAGTACCTCCAATTATAAAAAAGGTCAAAGAAAACAGATTACAGTGGTTCAAACACATATGCAGAAAAGTAGAATACAATCCGGTGAAGAGCTTTTGAGACAAAGAAGAAGACGAGAGGAAACAAGGGTCTCCAGCAAAGAGATGAATGGATTGTGTGAGAGAAGATCTGTAACAGTCAAGCATGACTGATGAAGAAGTTAGGAGAGTTTCATTGAAGAGAGAGAGATGGTGAGTCAGTTGATGCAACCCCATGTAGAAAATGGAAAAAGGGGGCTGATCATGATGATGATCAAGTTGTTGGAGAAGAAAGTACATAAATTAAAACTCACTTCTATGAGCAATGCATATTTCTATTTCAATGTGCACAAATGAAACAGGTGCCTAAAACTTTGCTTTATACTGTTTTCCTAATAATGTGGGAGTGGAGACCCCTCTCTATATAATGAACTTTGAGCATTTTTTGACAAAATGAATTGTGATCTAAATGAGCATATTGTTTAAATATAATGAGCGTTACTTGACTGGTTTAGAGAAGGAAATTTAAATGAACAAACATGTAAAGAGGTTTCTTTTCCTGCAAATAAAATTGAATTTTATTCTGTTTTTACATCTGTGCAGAGACTGGACAGTACCTTGAAAAATGGGAAGTCTTAAAAAATACATAGAGCACTAACACATATGCAGACTTTACAGTGTATACATTCCCTAAGTCCCAGGGTTTCTAAGTATCCAATCTCTGTATGCTGAGTGTTGTTGAAGGGAGCTCCAAAAATTAGTTTTTTTTTTTTTTTAGAAACACAGACAGCATTCCCAAAGGCACGTAGGTTGGCAAGAGTGTCCAAGAAGAAAAGGAACTGTCCTCAAATAGGTCCAAAGACCAGTTTTCATCAATCAGAGGCTCGAGGTGGTGTGTTAGACTGGAGAACAGGAACAGCAAAAAACATGCAGCACTACTGTAAATAATAGAATGCCATCTTTAACACATGGGAGAGGCCAAGCAAGTGTAACAGTGATGAACAGAGGGATGGCATTTTTTTATGAGGAGAGGAAGCTGGTAGCAATGGAATATATCAATAGTAATGGAGTTCTGTTGCATGACTACTGCAGATATAAACTGATTTAAATTCAATAGTTTTTAAAGATGTACAGAGGGTTTTAGAAAAGGGCTTTCTTTTGTACCCCGTAAATGAGTACTTACAGCTACTGTTATTAATTTTAAACTTGTATGTTCAGAAATAAAACGTGAGGTGTTTGCTTTCTGGTAAAGGGGCACGTTCTGAAATAAGTCACTGTCTGAAGAAAAATATTACTTTTACTCCCCTCTTTTGCCAGTTACAAGTACATTTCAACCATTATGTGGGAATAATTTTAGAAATGTATTAAGCAAGACTGTATAATAAAGAACATATAATTTAAATGGCAGAAAAAGGGAAGCCTTACTCAGACTGAGAAATATGAAAAACATTAGATTTAAGAAAGATGTTAAAAATGGTAGAATGCTCATTATGGACAGACAAGTGCATTTAGATAAAATGAATAGTATGTTAAAAGATAAAATTTTCTTGGAAATTTGGCAGCATGATTGAGATTAATCAATATGTTGATCTAGTCCTGCTGGATTTATTCAACAACAGTGATGGTAGAGAAACCAAGACTGGGCATATTTTTTGATATTCCTAAATTACACAAAAGTTTAGTCGACCCCCCTTCAGACCAATTGTGTCTGCAAAGGGTTCAAAAACAGAGGGTATTTCAACATTCTTAGATGTGATGTTAACTTGTTTTACATAAAATATATACCATATGTTAAGGTCTCCTAAGATTTTTTAACAAGTTAAATAGTTTGATTTTGATGGTAATTTTATTAACCCCATTATGGTTACGGTTGGTGTTACATCACTGAATACCTTAATATCCAAGTATGCTGGAGTGGACATGGTAAGAAATTTTGGGGCAAAAACTTCACTAACACCATTGTTATTTGCAACTTTGGACAACAATTTTTGTTTGGCTTTGATGGTCATACATTTAAACAGCTGAGGGAAGTTGCTATACGGGCCAATGTTGCACCAACTTTTGCCATCTTGGTCACATAAGAGTGAGAAAGAACATGAATGCGTAAGACAGATTTAAGTTTGTTAAACTATATGTCCACTTTATTGAAGACCACTTCTTTTTCATTTTTAATCTGAATAAGCCTGTCATTTTACAAGATAATATTCATGCTAATGACATAGGATCTGTTATCTAGCAAAATAGAAAGCGTATGGCATATGAGCTCAGAGCATTAACTGACTGAAAAGATGCACAAAAAGAAACAAAATGTAGCTGCAATTATAAGCAGTCATCAGAAGTTTTAGTAAATACATTTATGAAAACCTTTAACGTGACAGTGATCACAAGCTATTACAGACTATCTTTATGATTGCAAAATTATAATCTGCAAATTATTTATAAGCAAGAAGATCATTTGCAAATAGCAAATATGTTGAGTCATTTATATTGTCTGAAGCAAAATGAGGATCTCATACTGGAAATTAGCTGGGTTATTAGTTCCTTAATCATGTGTTCACAGATGTTCAGAGAGTCTCAAATGTTCACTGAATGTGAAAAAAATTAAGATGATAAAGGAAGTTTCATATGAAATACTGGCCTAAGGAGAAAAGTACCATTATGAAGGATATTCTACCTTACTGGACATTCAAAGAGGAGATACAATGTATCTCTGGTCTCTAAAGCAGATAAGTCAATTATGCCAAATCAGCTGAGACAAGAGATACTGAGCAGAATTCATGAATTGCATATGTGAGTAGTTAAGTGCAAAGAAAGAGCAAGAGGTATTTTGTTTTATTTTGTTTTGTTTTGGCCAAGTATGTCAATTCAGATTCGACAAAAGATGTTGCAGCTAACTTACACCAATATATAAACATTGATCTTAAAGAGTCTATGTCGTATTCAGTTCCAGGGAGGAGACCATGAGGTAATGTTGGCACAAATATTTTTAGGAAAAAAGATGACATCTATCTGATATGTGTTTGTTATTATTCAAAGTTTCTAGAGCCTATTTAAACTAAAAGATGCTATGAGTAAAGGTGTCGTTATTGCACTGAAGTTTGTATTACTAGGATATGGTATTCCTAATGTTATTTTCTCTGACAGTGATCCTTTGTATGCAAGTGCAGAATTTAAATGTTTTTCAGAGAAGTGGGAATTCCAGAGTATCATAATAAGTCTAGAAAATGCACATTATAATGGTTAAGCTGAAGGAGATGCTCAGACTATTAAAAATTCACTGAATGGGAGCACAAAGCAGTGGCCGTTATGTTGCTTTACTAGAGTGATGACGGCTTCCTTCTCCAAACTCACAACTCTTCCTTTAATCTAATAGTTTCTGGGTTTAATACTGAGTTGCAATAAGGTCAAATTCCCAATGCAGTGGGATGCCCAACAGGTGATGGCTTACACCCATGGGTACCTCATTATGAAAGAACAACAAGTGGATCTGGGGTTGGACTAGCATGGAAACCAGAAAGGGTCCTGGGGCCAATGTAGGTGTCATGTGAGGAAACAGCATAAAAAGTTACCTATGGCTTGTAGGATAATATATAAATTTCCTATTTCCTATCTCAATTACATAATTACCTCACAGTGAGAGAATAAAATATTACCTATGGCTTGTTGACTACAATCTAAGCTACCTACCTCAATTACATTATTAGTTCCAGAGAGCTGCACATAGGTTCAAAAGAAGCTGAAGTAAAAAGAACAGATAAAACATTGATATCAGAGACATGCCAGAATTCTTTCAAAGTTGCAGAAAGAAGGGGATGCCAAAATATATCAGTGCATGTCACAGCAGTCAGCGTCTTGTCTCTCACCATAAGCAGTCAAATCATTTGTGGTCAAGACTCTTGATTGGACACTGCACAGGAGAAATAAAAGGCATTTGCTGAAATCAAATGTGAAGTCTTCTCAAGATGATCAGGTGATGAAAAAGGCTATTTCTAACAATACTGTATCCAATGATCCAAGCCTTGTGGTATAGAGGGATAAAGCCTTGACCACTGCCCACATAATCCATGTTTTGTTATACTCATAACTCTCTCTTTGGGACCAGGAGGAGGAGGATGGGCTTGTGTGGTAAGCACCGGTTTGTTTACCTTAGATGGTAAGAGGCAGCCAGGTCAGATGTATTGGTGACACCTAGTAGTAGACCACAGGTGATCACTTGGAGAAGAGGTTGTGCTGGCTTGTGGTGCTTACAGTGCCTACACTGCCAACTCAGGGGAATGCCTACACATTTCCTGCCATGATCAAGGACTGTGAGTCAAACAGGCCACCTGAGAACCATGCATGTAATCTGCAAGTTGGAAATATATATTCAAAATAACTGTCATGCATAATATGTGGGAGTAATAGCTTTTTATTAGAATGTCTGCTTTGTCAATTTTTTTAAACAAAAAACATATTTATTAAATTACCATGTATGACATAAGCAATCATGCATTCATATAAATGAAAACAAACCACACTGACATAATTTTAGTTGCAAACATTATACATCAGTGCCAGGTTGACAAAATGCTTAAAATATTTACCTTACAGACATAAGGAGCAGGATTCGATTCTCACATGGGGTAACTGGCTAGGCTTAAAATGGTCCACGAGGGCTAGCCTAATACAAACTTATGAACAAACCATGATATCATTTTCATTGCAAACATCATACATCATGTATAATCTATCCAGTCATTGTCAATCAAACATTACATAGCTAATTCAAATCCTGCCTTCTTTTAAACCTAATTCCTCCTCTGCATGTATTGTTCCCACAGTTCCCATTTTGTCTGTGTAATTTGCTCATACCCTTTTCTAAAGATAACAATTCCAGTTGTTTTATCTATGCTAGTATATTCATTATTTCTAGTTCAGTTGGTTTAGACTTTGATTAGTGTTTTGTCAATATTAACATGGAATGTAAATGGCCTTATAGGTACAGATGAAATGCAGAGTATTGAAATATATTAAGTGTATGATGCAAGCAGCAATGTTACAGGAGAAACATTTGGATAGGAATGAGTTTGTGAATTTGACAAAAGAATTTGAGGGAGGACATTCAATAGAATGTTAGGAGCAAAGGAAAATAGGGGTAATAATACTGATAGTGAGAGGGACTCCAATAGAGATAGAAGAGGAGGCAAAAAGACAATAATGTCAGATTTGTGGCAGTAAGGGTTTACTGTGAAGAGATGAGAATTATATTCTATGTAAAACTATTGATGTTAAGTTGTCTCTCTCGCCTTAATTCTTGCTGGTTGGGTTCGGAGCCGACCTTCGGCTCTGACTCGGCCATTTTCTAAAGCTCGAGAGCTACTTACTGGCTTGAGGCCTCCCTATATCCCACAATGCCTGGCACTAGACCCCCAGATTATGTTTGCCGCTTCAGCTACGAGGTTGCGCTTTACTGGCTCAGGTCGTATTCATCTTTTTGTAATATTAGTAGTTAAACTTTTAGTGTATATTTTTCAAGTTTCTTGTTTAATTAGAGTAGTACTGTAGATTAGTCTTACTTTTTCCTGTGTTCTCTGACCCTTGGGAAACTCGTTTTTACTTAGAGAGTTTCTCCCCTCCCCCCATCTCCCTAAGTAGGCCATTTAAATTAGAGGCTATTCCCTTCTCTTTTAAATTGTTCCAGTAGGAAGTAGTGTTTAGCCTTTGTAGTCTAAGATAATAGTCTCTTAGTTTTGTTAGTACTGTTACCTTTAGTTTTTTGTGTGAAGGTGGGGGACTAGTGTGTGTGTGTGTGTGTGTGTGTGTGAGTGTGTGAGTTTTTTTTGTTTGCAATAGTCTAACATTCATCCATCGGTATTCCTTTTTTCTTTAACATGTCAAAGGATACCAAGGTATCAGGGTTCAAGAAGTGTGACTGGTGCTGCCAGAAAATGTCTGACAGACGGTCACACTTCTTGTGTTTATTGTTTAGGTGCCCTACACCTGCAGGACTCTTGCTTGGTATGTCATGCCTTTAGTCCAAGAGTCCTGCAGGAGCATAGGAACCAGCTGATTCTCAGGGGGTTACTAAAACCCGAGGGGTCTCCGGCGAAGTCTCAGCCACCAAAAACCCCTAAGCCCACCAAGCCGTCGGCTCCCAGTACGGAGCCGTCGCCAGTTGGAGCGTCTGTTTCAATTTCGGTTCCGGCCAGAACCGAAGTATCTAAATCTCTCTCGGCTCCGACTTTGGTGTCGGAGATATCAGGGAGCCATAAGCGATCTAGGTCGTCATCCCTAGAGTCGATTCGCTCGGCTCCGGGATCGCCTTTGCTACAGTCTGAACAGAGCCATCGGTCCCACTCTTCTCGGTCCTCGAGGCTATCCGATCATGACTTGGAGAGAGTGGATAGTAGACTCCTCAAATCGCAGGCCCTGGCTAAAATGTTAACTAGCCCTCCTCATCAGGCTGTGGCTGTTCCTGTTTCTGAAGTAGTTCCTCCTCCGACTCCTCCTGTCAGTTCGTAGCCGGAGCTTGTTGGGGCTCGGATCCTGGAAACATCGATGCCGATGCTTCCCCTTTCAGCTCCTTTGTCGGCTCCGATTTCTTCAATGGTTCCGTCCTTGGAGGGATCTGGGTGCTGAGACTCCCTCGTCGACTCCGAGGGGGCGAGTGGCATTAGACCCTTGTCTGACCCCGTTCTCCCTCTCGGAGCCTTGGCGCAGGTAAGCTCGGCTCCTACATCGGCCTCGGAGCTGTCCCTTTCGGTGCCAGAGTGGATTCCTGTCTCTTCAGAGGGGGGCCTCTTCTTTGCCGGACAGGGGCGCCTTCGAGGTCATGAGGAGCGTGCTGACTTCTGAGTCTGCACCTCGATCAGCCCCTTCAGCTCCTCCCCCCCAGGGTGCCTGCTTCGGTCTCTGCCCCTCCTCCAGACCCCAAGTGAGGGGATCAAACACTCCAGGTCACCCCACTGGGTGTATCTTCCTCTTCCGAGTCCTCCCCTGAGATTTCAGAGGAGCCCCCTCGAAAGAGGAAATGTAAGAGGAAACATGTTGACACCCCAGAGTCTGTCACATCAGATACTGACTTGGAGGATTCAGAAGGGTCCCCAAGATCCCCCTCTGAAGATGTCTCTCTCTCAGACATCCTTGAAATCCTTAAGCAGAGGGGGAACTGGTCTGCCCTTAACACTTCTGAGGACGAGTCGGTATACTTGGATGTGTTTGGTTCTCGCCCCTCCACCTCCTGGGTGTCACCGCCCTTCAATTCATTGATGGAAATAGTGGCTTGGAAGGCATGGTCATCTCCGGACACACTGGAACCAACCCCCCCGCAGGCCCACTAAGTTTATTACAGCCCCTCAAGATAAACAGTTTTTGACTAAGGGTGTCCCCGTTGATGCCATGGTGGTAGAAGCTGCCACAAAAAAGGAGTTGGCTGACACTTCTGTACCTGTCCACCCCCCTAATAAAGAGTCTAGGACAATGGATAGATACGGGAAGCAGATGTTTTCCTCAGCGACCTTCTCCATGCGGTCGCTGAATTATTTGTGCCACTTCACCCGTCTTCAGAGGGATCTCCTCAAGGAGCTAGGAGATACCCTGCAAGATCTATCAGCTGCAGGAGCTCAAGACAAAATAAACTCCCAGCTGGCGACTCTTAATTCTATCGTCAACTCCTCCACGCGGCTCATTTCGTATGCGGCTGATGGGGCAAGTAGGGCCACAGGCACAGGCATGGCTTTGAGAAGACATGTCTGGATGCGGTTATGTGACTTCACTGATCCCTTCAAGATGTCCTTCATCAACACCCCTTTTGATGGTTCAGCTCTGTTTGGACCTCAGGTGAAAGATACCCTTACTAGGTGTGAGCAGGAAGGCAAGACTCTCTCTGCCGTGGGAGTCCATTTTTCCACTCCCTCTAGAACATACACTAAGGGTCAGAAGAGTGGAAAGATGTGGTTCCAGAAACCCCAGGGAGCCGTGGCTGACACACGTGGTGAGTTTCCCTCCAGAGGCAGAGGAGGAAACAACAATAGATGCCACTCGCGGGGCAGAGGGGGTCCGCAGAATCAGGGCAGCAGAGAATTTTTCTCTGACAAGCCCTTCCAGCATCCCTGAGGGGCTGCCTGGCTGTCCGCCTTCGGAGGCAGTCGGGAGAAGGTTGTCACTGTACCCAGAAGCCTGGCGTCTCATCACTCAAGACAGATGGGTACAGTCTATCATATCCAGAGGTTACAAAATCCCGTTTGTCCACACCCCCTTAAAATCAAACAATCCCATCCCAGATGTTTCACCCAGGTTACAAAATCCCGTTTGTCCACACCCCCTTAAAATCAAACAATCCCATCCCAGATGTTTCACCCAGTCTAAGGGAACAGACAGTACAAGAAATTTCAAGACTGCTAAAAAAAACGGGCCGTCCAACAAGTCCCAGCAGACCAACAAGGATCCGGAATTTACTCAAAGTTCTTTTTGGTACCAAAAAAGACAGGGGACTGGAGACCCATTTTGGATCTCAGCAGACTAAACAAGTCTGTTCAAAGAACGAATTTCTGGATGGTCACGCTTCAGTCCATTCTACCCTTTTTGGGTCAGGACAATTGGATGTGCTCCATAGATCTTCAGGAAGCATACTACCACATCAAAATGGACAGGCGTTCCAGAAGGTTTCTCCGCTTCCGGCTGGGAACCAGTCATTACCAGTTCAGAGCCCTGCCCTTTGGTCTCACCACAGCCCCCAGGGTGTTCACCAAATGCATGGCAGTGGTTACCGCTCACCTGAGACGGCAAGGATTCCAGGTGTTTCCATATCTAGATGACTGGCTCCTTACTGCTACCACCAGACATCAATTGCTGAGAGCCAGGGATTATACCATCCAAACATGCTCCAACCTAGGTATCTCAATAAATTTTGAAAAGTCTGCATTGTCGCCTTGTCAGTCTTTAACCTTTATAGGTGCAAGATTAAATACAGAAGATCTATCTGCAAGACTTCCAGTAGACAGAGTGGCAGACATTCGCCGACATGTACAGGTATTATTAGGATGCAGAAAGATTCAGGCCAAATTCATCCTAAAAATCTTGGGTCTCATGGCAGCAGCGATCATATTAGTTCCCCATGAGGATTCTCCAGTGGATGCTTTTCACCCAATGGTCCTTTCAACAACTTCCTTTGTCTCACAAGATAATAATTACACAATAATGCAAAGACCACTTGGCTTAGTGGATGGTCTCTCCATCAGTACCCCAGGGCAGACCATTTGTCCTTCCTCCTCCAGTTGCCACTCTGACCACGGATGCCTCCCTGATCAGGTGGGGGGGGCATTTTCAGGGCAGGACTGTCCAGGGCACCTGGCAACCCCACGAGTACCACTTGCACATAAATGTCTTGGAGATGAGGGCGGTGCTTTTAGCGTTGCAGGCTCTTCAGAACTCTCTACCCACTGGGACCATTGCAATTCAGACAGACAATATGTCTGTAGTGTGGTACATCAACAAGCAGAGCGGAACCAAGTCTTATCCGTTATGTCGAGAAGCACTCAGACTATGGCAGTGGGTGATCTCCTCTCAATGGTTTCTGACAGCAACGCACATCCCTGGGAAGTCCAACATCATAGCGGACAGGCTAAGCAGAGCTATTCTCATGCCTCACGAGTGGTCTCTCAATCGGACAGTAGCGGACAAAATCTTCCGCAAATGGGGTCAGCCTTGCTGCGACCTTTTCGCAACTCCTCTCCACAGCAAGCGTGACAGTTTCTTCACTCTCTTCCCTCTTCCCGGACACTCCCAGAGAAGCTCTAGTTCATGATTGGCCCCAGGGACTTCTGTATGCATTCCCACCCTTTCCCCTAATTCCCAAACTAATTCAGAAAGCTACCGTGCTGGGGTGCAGGATGATCTTCATTGCCCCCTACTGGCCTCTACAAATCTGGTTTCCATTCCTGCATCATCACCTTCTAGAGCAGCCTTGGAATCTGGACCCAGTTCTGGACCTCTTGATCCATCAGTCGGGCAGGCTGCATCAATCTCTTCACTCACTCAACCTCACTGCTTGGTTGCTCCACTCCCAACCTTAGCCAGGCTTCCCCATATTTCCCATTCAGTGCATGAGATTATCCTTTCTTCGCACAAACTTACAACCAGGAAGACTTATGCTAGTAAGTGGAAACGTTTCTCTTTCTGGGCAGAGGCTAGAAATATAGATCCCTTCACGGCCCCTGGACATAATGTCCTAGACTTTTTAGCAGAAATTTTTCAAGCGGGCTCCTCTTCTGCCACCATTAGAGTTCAGCTAGCGGCAATCTCTAATTTCCATATGGGCCTCTCAGAAACCAGCATCATGTCCCATAAGCTTTGCAAAGCCTTTCTGAAAGGAACAATTTTGCTCAGGCCTCCAGTGAGAGATCCCCCGCCTCCGTGGGACTTAAATTTGATCCTAGCTTCCTTGATACTGCCTCCCTTTGAACCGGCAGCTTCCTGTTCCTTGAAATTGCTTACTTGGAAAACCTTCTTTTTGGTGGCCATTACTTCAGTGAGGAGAGTTTCTGAACTTCAAGCCCTTTGTGTTCATCCTCCTTACCTAGTTTTCCATAAGGATAGAGTTTCACTCAGGACTAATCCTTCGTTCCTTCCTAAGGTCCCCTCCGAAAATAATTTGAATCAATCCATCGATCTGCCAGTCTTTTTTCCAAATTATTCCAACAAAGCTAAACACAAATTACATCAGTTGGATGTTCATAGGCAATTACGTTTCTATTTGCATAGGACTGAGCAAATAAGGAAATCAGACCAACTCTTCCTGTCCTATGCGCAGGGTAAGCAGTGTCGACCAGTGTCTAAAGTAACCTTATCCAGGTGGTTGTCCTGTATTATTACCCTTATTTATCAGTTGAGGAATAAAGAACTCCCTGCTAAACCTAAAGGCCACTCTACTAGGGCTTTAGCTACATCGGTAGCTTTTCAATCAAGACTACCTATGGAAGCCATTTGTGCGGCGGCCACATGGGCCACCCCTCATACCTTCATTTCACATTATAAATTGGATCTGGCCTCTAGGAGCAGAGCTGATTTTGGTTCCACTGTGCTCAAGAGTCTGTTCCATTGAGCCACCCAGTACTAAGGTGCTAGGGACGCTGTCCCAACCAGCAAGAATGAAGGCGAGAGAGACAACTTAACATTAAGAAGTTATGTACCTACCATAACGTTCCATGTTAGTTATCTTCTTCTTGCCTTCTTTCTTGCATCCCACCCTCCATCCCCCTAGCCTAGATGGACCAAGAAGAGTCCTCCTATGGGTCTTGTCACTGTCTGAGTCTTTTCTGATTATGTCCTCTACCTTTCTCTTCAGCCCTGTAGCTGAAGTTTTTGCTATTGGGACGGTTGTCCTCTTGTATTATCATGGTGTTAGGTCTTCCAAATGAGATCTGGGGGTCTAGCACCAGGCATTGTGGGATATAGGGAGGCCTCGAGCCAGTAAGTAGCTCTCGAGCTTTAGAAAATGGCCGAGTCGGAGCCGAAGGTCGGCACCGGACCCAACCAGCAAGAAAGAAGGCGAGAAGAATACAACTAACATGGAACATTATGGTAGGTACATAACTTCTTATTATGGAGAGTAGAAGAATTTTGGGAGAAATTAAAAGCTTTAAGCAGGAATTATTATTTATGGATGGGAACTGAAATCTGATTTTCAAAACTCAGGCTCTATTGAGGGGGCCATAAGGAAAATAAAACAAAAGGGGGTAGCTCTCCTGCATAGTGTATGAGAAAAATTGTTATGAAAGATATGACTTCAGTAGTATTAACTTGGACAGAATCTGCATATTTTTCTCCAAAATACACTAGCTGGGCTAGATGTGATAGAAATTATATTTCACAGCATTATATCAAACTGCACATCATTTAAAACCACAATAAACATGCAAGGAAATGATTTAAAAATAAGACACCAGCATTGTTAGAAAGAGAGGAATTTAAGGAATGGAGAGTGTATATGATTTGATGGTTTCTAGGGAAGATGCAGATTACTTCATAATAGATAGCAAGTGAGTTACATAATATGAAAATGGAGTTTAAAACCATGGTAGAAACAATAGAGAAAGTGACAGAGGAAAGAAATAAGAGGAATTATTTTGAGGGGTTGACAAATGTTAAAGTATTGCAGAAAAGGGTGACTCGCAGAACAAGAAATGGAACAACTTCAGAGTGTTAAAGAAAAATAAGAGAGTATTAGGATAACATGTATGAGTTTAGAAAGACAGCTGTTAAGCAACTGTTTTTGATAATTCTAAAGTGCAAAATATTTTATCACAATGACTTAGGCAACAGAAAGTAGAACACATTGTAGCCAAACTTAAGGAGGCTATGACAAGAAAAATAACCCGAGATCCTACAGAGGCATTAGAGATATTTTGCAAATCTTATGGAAATTTGTGTAAAGCAGTGGAATAGGGGAAACAAGAAAATGCACAAAAAGAAATATGTCTGAAAGACTTAATTATACCAAAGTCAGAAGAAGGTGAGGCTCAATAATTAATAGTTAAGCTAGAAAGAGATGACATGAGATAAAAATGTCGATATACAATCAATTGAGAGGGAAGTCTTTAGAAACTGGTGGTACTCTTGGTGAATTTTGAAAGTTAGGAGAGACAAAAGTAATAAAGCTCTGGAAGGTTTTGTTTAATAATATTTAAAGGAAGTAAAATCTTGGAAGAAAACTGTGGTGGCTATATTACCTAAAGAGGGTAAAGACTCTGCAGATCTGTTCATATACACCCATTTCAATTTTAAATCATGATTATAAAGTATTTAGATCTATCTTCTTTTGGCTTTTCCTGGTTAGGGGTCAGCACACTGAAAATGATTGGCAGTGGAGTTTTACGGTGCTGAGTTGCCAGCCTGGGGTCCAACCTTCACAGAAGGCACACACATGCACACATTCACACCTAGGGCCAGTTTAGAGTGTCCAATCCACCTACAGCATTTCACTGGAATGTGGGAGGATACTGGAGCACCTGGAGGAAACCCACATGACTGCAAGGAAGACATGCAGACTCCGCACAGAAAGTATCCCAGCTGAGAATTGAACCAGAGAACCTCTTGCTGTGTGGCAGCAATGCTAACTGCTGCACCACTGCAGCCCCCTATAAGTATTTAACTAAAACAATGGCAAGTATTTATGTCTATACTAAAAAAATGGCAAAGATATACAAAAGTTGATAGCTATGGATCAGTGTGGCTTTGTGGAGGGGGGGCAAATATTTGACAACACCGAAAGAATAGTGATGATTCGGATGGAAGCAGAGTGTAAGAAAATGTTATTATTGTTGGTAGGTCTTGATGTAAAGAAAGCATTTGAGAGTGTCAGTTGGGATTTTTGGAGTAGGTCAATGGCAAAATATGTGTACCCTGATAGAATAATAGAGTTAACAAGGAGAATATATGAAGAGTCAGAGGCAAGAAATAAAATATGAGAGTTCTTTTTTTGGCTGATTGTTGCAGCAAGTCACTACAAAACTTCACCAAGAATGATGCCACAATATAGAGACAAGATGATCAGCTTTAACAATTGGCTTAATGTCTGGTGTCATTCAAAGGGGATCCAGTGTCTGTCTGCCTGGGATGACATGCTTGACAAGCCACGCTGCTTCGCAAGGGACGGCTTGCACCTGTCACCCCTGGGATTCCGGATATTGGCTAAGGCTCTTGCCACCCCCATAGTGCCTTTTTAGGCAAGGCTCAAATTCTAAACCTACCACCCTAGAAAACAAAAATGGAAAGAAACTGAGGGTAATGCTGCTCAATGCCAGAAGTCTAAATCTCAAAATGCATGCACTCGAGGCCCTTCTTAGTATGGAGAACATCGATGTCTGTGCTGTAACTGAAACCTGGTTCAAGGCTCCTGAGAGCACCCCAGCACTATTAGGTTTTACCTCATATCATGCGTTCTGGCCCCAAAACCCGGACCACACCACAAAAGGAGGGGGTGTATCCATATTCATAAAGGATACCCACACCTCCAGGTTGGTGGCAATGCACGAAGCTTTGGAAACCATCCAGGTGCAACTAACCATAGGCAAAATTGCTCTACAAATTGTGGCATGCTACAGGCCACCCTCTCAAACTCAGGAACCCCACACAGCCTTCCTGAAGACACTGGAGGGTATAAATGTATCTCCAAACACCATCATATTGGGTGACTTCAACTACCCGAATATAGACTGGGAACATTACTCAAGCCCTAACTTTCTAGCCCAACGGTTCCTGGAGTTCATAAATTCAAATGCCATGGAACAGCTAGTCACTGTTCCCACGAGAGGAGAAAATATACTAGATCTCATTATCACAAACATGGGGACAAAATGCTCCACACTGGAAGTATATCCCTCATTGGTGAAATCTGATCATAAACTAATCTCACTGGAAATCCACATCCCGCCCCCACCCCAAACAAAAAAGACCACAGTGAAGAACTTCTCTAAAGCAAACTTCACACTACTCAAGACTGGTGTGGTATCCTTCAAGGCCCCTGAGCCAGTGGAAACCACAACCCAAGCTGCGGAAGCCCTTACAGATGCCTTCTGTGAACACCTCCAGGACTGCATGGATCAGGCAATCCCAAATAAAACCAAGACTCTTTCCACAAAGGGCAAACGTCCAGTCTGGTGGACCCCAGCCATTAACAAACTTTACAATAAGAGGAGAAAGCTATTACATGATAGAACAAAATCCATAAAAGGGAAGTCACCCTGATCATTATTAGTAAAAAATACGAGCACTCATAAAATCAACTAAGGCCAATTTTGAGAGAAAAATTGCCATGGATTCAAAGGACAATCATAAGGCCTTTTTCAGCTATGTTAGGAACCTGGGTGGAAACTCCCAGATATGCTCAGAATTAGTCCAAAATGATACAAAAATCACTGAACCCACAGACATTGCCAACATACTGGCAGACAGGTTCAGTGCAAACTTCACCCCCCTCTCCACCCCTAAAGGAGAGATAACTATCCCAGCAGAGTGTAGCCTCCCAGACATCTCAAATGCGCAGGTGAAAGCTGCTCTCTAAAGCTAAAAACACAGCATCAATGGGACCGGATGGTGTCCCCGGCTGTGTGCTACACGAGCTAAATGAAGAATTAAACCCGCACATAAGGCAGCTGTTTAATCTCAGCCTTACCACAGGATACGTGCCCAAGGAGTGGCGTATGGCAACTGTGGTCCCACTCCACAAAGGAGGTGCCTCTACGGACCCTGGTAATTACCGCCCCATAAGCTTAACAAGTCTAGTCTGCAATGCTATGGAGAGGATCATAATGGAGCTCATAAACAAAGATATAGGGGAGTTGCAGACATTGGACCCGACCCAGTTTGGCTTTGTCAAGGGCAGATCATGACTTTTGAACTTGGTTGACTTCTTCGAAACAGTCACCAAGGCCATTGATGAGGGAAAGGCAGTCCATACAGCCT
Source organism: Protopterus annectens (assembly GCF_019279795.1). Lineage (NCBI taxonomy): Eukaryota > Metazoa > Chordata > Ceratodontiformes > Protopteridae > Protopterus > Protopterus annectens. Next base: position 607,668,137 of record NC_056731.1, on the reverse strand, counting down.
ACCTTGACCTTGCAAAGGCTTTTGACACAATACCCCACTCGGGTATTGTAGAAAAACTTACCAGCTTAAATGTAAACCCATATGTCACAAGATGGGTTGCAAACTGGCTTGAGGACAGAACCCACAAGGTTAGAGTTGCTGGCGCTATGTCAGACTCCAAGCCGGTCACAAGTGGTGTCCCACAGGGCTCGGTCCTTGGCCCCCTATTGTTCGGCATCTACTTCTCAGAAGTACAGGCCAACATGGGAGGACTTTGGCTGACAACGTTTGCAGACGACTGCAAACTGGGCGCCATAGTGGAAAGTGCATCGGACACGGATATCCTTCAGAAGGGACTCACGGAAACAGATAGCTGGTGCCAGAGCCATGGCCTGAAGTTAAACACCAAAAATGTATAGACATACCCTTCGGGAAAAACAAGGTAACCCCAAGCTACCATATAGGTGGCAATCCACTAAGCACAGAAGAGGTTATCAGGGACCTGGGGACTCAGGTTGACAGTGGCCTTTCTTTTGACACTCACATTGCTAAAATGGTTAGAAAGACCTTCTACATTGCCCACCTGATCATGAAGGGATTCACATCCAGATCTAGTGAGGTCATTGTTCCCCTGTACTCTTCACTTATCAGACCAATGATCGAGTACAATGCCCCATTCGGGATGTATCTCACCCGACATCTGCAGCAATCGGAGAGACCCCAAAAGTTCCTCACCAAAAGGATAAAGGGACTCCAAAAATTGTCATATGCTGCCAGATTGAAGAAACTCCAGCTCTATTCAGTCGCATACCGTCTGCTCAGAGGTGACATGTGCCTGACATACAAGGCCATGTCCAACCCGGAATTAATGGACATGCTCCACCTCAAAAAATCCAAATCCACCAAAACCACTAGAGCAAGCGACTTAAACCTTAGCACGGATATAAATAGGACATGCTGGAGGGATAGATTTATCACTCAGAGACTCCCTATGCTGTGGAATAAAATCCCGGTGCATGTGAGGCAGAGCACCTCGCTGGCTCTGTTCAAGAGAAATCTTGACCTGTGGATGGGAGATCGTAGGTTTACCCCGGGAATCATCTCTGTGTCACTGCTAGACAGAGGCACAACAAACTAATGGGCACAGTATTTTTTCATATAAGGGGTGGCGTAAGCCACAAAACTTTGGGCTAGGCTTATAAATGCCTTAGGGCAGATAGCCTAGGATAAACCTATGAACCTATGAACCTCTCTGACAAGTTGAGTGGAAATAGAGGAACCAGGCAGGGATGTCATCTTTGTTCATTCTTATTTGCTTCAAGGTGGCTTATGTATACCTAATTTGAAGGGGTACTGAGAGCTGCAAAGTTAAGGTTAATATATATAAGTCAAGCAAAAGACTATAAACCAAAGTAGAAAAGGATAATAACGATGAAACATGATGAGTTTGGGAGATAGAGACCAGGATTTTGGATACAAGTCACTGAGTAGAATAACTACAGTCATACAGAATATTATATTCATAAAGCAGCAGGACATTTTCTAAGAACTAAACCACTTGGGAACAGAGAAATGAGATTTTACCAATATATACATATCTGCAAGTAGTGAGTATAGAAAATAGGCGAGAGGGGTTGGAACTGACTGAAGGACGTTAGCAAAAAATAAAATAGAATCTGTGGTAATAATACAAGTTGAATAATGTCCAAAACAAGGAGTGAGGTTTAAAGGAAGGCACAAATTGAGCAATTTATGTAATTTTGGACTGAATGAAAATTGTTAAAAAGAAAACATAATACGTGCATGCTTACTGTATGAAAATAATAGAAACTGTTATGATGGAGTGTCTTTTCTTTTATATTAATGTATGTAAACCCATGCTACAGTTTGAAACATTAGCTTAATTACTGGCTTAGCAGCTCTTTTCTTTTCTGTTTGTTTCTATAAGGGCACAACATGGCTTTTTATATCATTCTGAAAACTGTTTTGAAAACTGTTCAGCACAAGTTATTACACAGCATGAACATATCGTAGTTTACTGTGTTAGTCTGTTGAGCACTGTATATTGCACTGTTTAGAGATTTTATAGTATTACTTCATCATTTACCCCTTGCTTTCTGCTGCTTATATTTGGTTATACTGCTGTATAACCCTGTCCTCTCAAACGGACTAGGGTCACTGATAGCATGCTGAACTGCTGAATGAATGTTTTGTTCTATTTAATGGCGCCTATATTGCCTAACTTGTATTGTTCATAGAATAATGTCTGCTGCTTTCCATTGTTAATCCCCTAAACCTAATCTTCCTCTACATACTTGCTCTCGCCTCATCTAACCATAGCCTGTCTCTACTACTGTGCTTTGTTACACCCTCCTTTCTTCTCTAAACATCCCTTACCTTATACCTTTTCCTCTACATCTGCAGTATTAACTAACTCAGTGTTGTCTCCCTCTCCTCTACAGTAATCCATCCCGAGTGCTCCCTGCCTGCTTTAAACACAAAAGGAATACCTCCGTCCATCACCTGAAGACACCCTGAATTGGCCAGCTTACCTGGTACTTAGAAAAATACTACTGAGAAGACCCCCCCCCAACAAGATTGTGTAAATGTATGTTGCTTAACACTAATTAAATGTAGACTTGATGTACTATCTATAGAGTTACTCTGCCCTCCCATGTGTGCATTCTAGCAGCCTACCGCAGACCATTTGCCCTCTCCCCCTCCTGATATCACTACCCTAGAATATACTTAAACTAAGACTGGTCCGACTATCCCTGCTGCTTGCTATCTCCTTCTACCATTAGGTGGCAGCATCTACCAATATAAATCCTAGATATCCTTTATAATCCCAACAAGTTTTATTTTTTCACAAACCGTTGGTTATGAGTTAATATCCTTAGACTGTAAATATCTTCTCCCCCTGCTAAACCATCCTCTGTAAAGGCAGCCTTCTTTTTCTGGCTGGAAATATTTAGCACATACCTTCCAACTACAGCCTTAAAACTGCTCTTTGCTGATACTTTTTCTGCCATACTCACCTCCAGTGTTCTTTCCCACTCCGTTTGCCCTACGGGCTAGCTCTGCTCCCTTACCCTGTCCCCATTTTCCACCCGCTCCAGTACTCCTAGCTTTATTCCTATCTTACCCCACCCTCTCAGCCTAATTACCCAATACCAGCTCCCCTCTCATTACTCCTCCCACCTGTAGCCATCCTTCTTAAACTCTGTAATCTGTACTCCACCCAATAATTATAGCCCCCTCCTCTTTCCTTAAATCTCTAGAATACCTCCATCACTTTTTAAACCCTTTCTTCTTCATAGCCTTCTCTATTTTCTTAATCACTCATACCACTCTGTCTTTGCTCCAACATGCTCTCCTCAAGTTATCACACCCTCCATTCCCCCAGCCTCCTCTTTCTGTTCCTACTTCCCTCATACTATGCTACCTCATATTCCACCTATGCTTGTCCAATACCACCTACAAAGACAACTACCATACAAATCCACCTTCCCCCTCACTCTTACTCCCATTTCCACTCTATCTCCTCTTCTCTCATTCAGCCCAACCCTCTGCACCTATTCTACCCTAAACTCTTCTCCTCTAAAGTCAAGATACTGTCACCTGCTCCAATCTACAATCTACCAAAATTCATGCCTGGCAGACCAATATGGCTAAAGGATATCTCCTTCAGCAACCTAGTCCAAGCTGGTGATATCCATCCTAACCCTGGTCCTACATCCTTTATTAACAACACTCATCCCTTACCCTCTTTCTCCTATCTCAACACCCTAAAGATTTTTACAATTAATGCACAAAGTCTAAACAACAAAGTACACCAATTTCAAGCTTGGTTAAGCCATAACCAACTAGATATCTTAGCCATCTCTGAAACCTGGCTCAAGCCCTTTACCTCTGGTTCTGAGATTCTGCCCCCAGGATTTCATTGTCTCAGAAATGACCGACTAAATAAAAAAGGCGGAGGCACTGCCCTAATCTACTCCAACCTTCTTACCTTAATTTCCCTCCAAATTCCAATTCCTCAATTCCAGAACACTGAACTAACTGCTGGAATTCTAAAACTAAATAAACATAAAAATATCTGCATCATTGCCCTATATATCTCACCTGGTAACAATATCTCTACACTCGAAAATATTCTCCTATGGGCCTCTATTGAAATTAACTATAAAACTTATATCCTTGGTGATGTGAATATTGACTGGAATAAAATCAATTGCCCCTCTCCCTCCCTATCCATTAACCTCTATAACTCCACTCAAATAATCCTCTCCATCACTCGACCTAACAAAATAAACCCTCCCAGATCCGCTATAGATTGGATCCTAGTCTCAGATCCAAATAAAATGACCAATTCTGGCACAATTCCTGATACCTTTAGCAACCGCCTCCCTGCCTTCATGCATCGCTCAATTAATTCCTCCCCACACCAGCATCAGTACATTCAAACTCATAATCTCAGTAGCTTCAACCCAACTACTTTCTCAAATATTTTCAAACAAATGAACTGGCAAATTCTAAACATCCTTCCTCTTGATAAGGCTATAGAATACTTCAACTCTGTCTTCCTTGATACTTTAAACTCACTAGCCCCACTAAGAAACAAAAGGATAAAAACTAAAACTGCTCCTTGGCTATCCAAAGAGACAAAAAAGATTATGCACCACAGAGACAAACTATGGAAGCTTTACCAAAACAATAAACTGGACAATACCTTGCTCCAATTTAAACAGCTCCGCAACCTTGCAAAATGACTAATTACCAAAGACAAAAAATCCTACTATATCAAACTTCAGTCCAATAACAATAAAAACCCCAAAAAAATCTAGAACTCAGTAAACGCACTCCTCAAACCAGGCTCCAAGAATAATCCCTAGCCTGACCCATGTAAATCTGATCTCGAACTAGGCTCTGAATTTAACTCATTTTTCATAGACACTATTACTACCCTCACCAAGACATTTCCCAATAATAACCCAACTGCTCTACACTCTCCCCCTTCTAACTCACCTCATCTGTTTGAACTCAAGCCCATCTCCACTAACTTTATAAAAAAACTTTTGTCCAAACGTAAATCTTGCTCTAACGCTCCCGATAATATTCCCTCTTCCTTTCTAAAATGTGCTGCTGATGGCATTGCACTCCCAATCAGCATCATTATCAACCGATCAATAAAAGAATCATATGTCCACAAACTCTGTCGCTCAGCTTATATTCTTCCTCTTCACAAAGAAGGCAAAAATACCAGCATCTCAAACTTTCGCCCCATTGCTTTGCTCTCACTAATCTCCAAAATCCTAGAAAAATGCATCCACCTCCAACTTATGCCTTTCCTGACCCAAAACAATCTTCTCACTCCTACCCAGCATGGCTTCCGTCCAGGCCATAGCACAATAACCGCTCTACTCTCTTTCCTACAAACTGTCAATCAAGCCCGAGATTCAGGCCACTTAGTTTCTACTGTTTTACTCGATCTGTCTAAAGCCTTTAATACTGTTTCCCACCAGCACCTTCTCTTGTCATCTCTCAAACCTTAATCTCTCACATAGTGCTTTATCCTGGATCTCCAGCTATCTATCAGACAGATCACAGGCAGTCAAATGGTAAAACTCCATCTCTTCCTTCCTACCTACCCCAACTGGCAAACCACAGGGATCCATCCTTGGGCCAATGCTTTTTAACATCTTCATCAATAACTTTCACACTGCTATTCCTGATGCTAAAATCATTCAGTACACAGACGATTCAACCTTAGTCTGCTCTGCTTCAAACTTCTCTGAATTGCTGACTAAAATCCAAACTGCCTTCTCAACAACTGAAATCTGGATGCACCAAAACCACCTCTCTCTCAATGCAAAAAATCAAAGATTCTACTATTCTCTCCCAGAAAGACCCTCTCCTACAATAAAAACAACTTCAAGTCTATAGTCAAACCAACTCACCTATAGAAGAAGTCCCCTCTGCCAAACTACTTGGTGTTACTGTAGATGAACACCTCAAGTTTGATATTCATATTCAGCAAAATATTAAGAAAACCCACCAAAAGCTAGGTATGCTGTATATGAATAATCGCTTTCTCTCCAATTCTACCAGGCAAACTCTGGCCTCGACTTATCTTCTTCCTTCCTTATTATACGGAGCCCCTCTCCTAACAAACCTGTCCTCATCTATCACCTCTAAACTAGAAAACTGCTACAACAAAATCTCTAAATTTGCCTCTAAATCTAAAAATATCATCCATCACTGCCTAACCCTACAATCCCTGAATTAGCTTGAACTTCCAAACTACCTAGAATATCTCCAACTCACTACTGCACATAGACTCATATTTCACCCAACAAAATGTCCTGCTCTAACTAACATCCTTCCCCCTTATACACCCAACAGAGCTCTCAGATCTGAAAATCAGAACTTAATTACTATCCATAAACCTAAAACGTCCTGCTGGCCAACTTCTACTATCTTTCTCACTAGGCAAAACATGGAATTCCCTTCCCTCCACACTAAGAACCATACCAAACTCAGAAAACTTCAAAACCCACCTATTCAAAACACCTGTCCACTAAATGGAAATGTACCTGCCTTCACCCAACCTAATCCAAGGGGTTCTCGCTCTGGTTCCCAAGCTTTACAACTCTCATAGTTATCTTCCTATGAGCCTATCTAAGCTCTCAACAATTTCTATAGCTGCTCGCTAAGCTCTCACCTCCTACAGTTACCCTCACACAGCCCAACCTTATAAATATTGTAAATAGCATTCTACTGTTGATGTGTGCATGTAAAGCGTATTTACTTTTTCTTAAAAGGTTTGTATGTAAACTGTTTCCACACCTAACCCATATCTGTTTTCTTCAAATGAAACTGTGTGATCCCTACCTTCAAGCTTAATGAATTTGTTTAACTATGCATGATATTGAATGCATTTATGAGTAACTATTCTACATAAGATCTATAATATTAACTATCATTTGTATTTAAAATTATATAATGCATTTTGGAGCTTTTCTCTCCGGGCCTCCACTGAAAATGGATCAATTCGGCCCAGTGGACTTCCCCGGTAATCAAATTGCAAATAAATAACAAATAAATTATTTAATGAAGATGCTTCAAAAAAATGCAGGCTGCGTGAGAGGAGGGGTTAGGTGGGGAGGAGAAGTCCACTAGGACTAGGCAACTAGACCATGGATTCATGGATTACTGCTTGACTCTTGCCTCCTAGGGTAGTGAAATGGCTAATAAGGCTTCCTGTACTAGAGAGGAATGGGCTGGAGAGATCTTGACAAAACTAAGAGAAGGCTGGCTGTGAGCTCTGGGGGAATGAATAGTCTGATGGGCACTAGCAGGGGAGCCACTGAGACAGATCTGGTGGCTCAATACTAAAAAACTGAAGAATGTAAATAATGTATCTAGAGTGTTATAGAACTGCCAGCTTTTAATGACAGCATGTCTGTCTTCCGAAGAGACTGTGTCCCAAGATGTTAAAATATTCTAGATTTGGAAAGTAGAGCAAAAAATCAGTTCACTCTTCTGTTCACAATTTAATTAAATATTGAATCTAATATTTACAAAAAAATCAAGGTGGTTTGAAGTTTAAAGAAAATAAACAGTTTTAAGGCATTGAACAAACTTGTGTTAAATTAGTTCAATGCAGTAGCTATAGACATCTATTAGAATGTAAAGTGATATTTAACTCTTTAGTCAAATCTCTTGATGTATTTTTGTATGAAAATGGTGCATATTGTATATTATTCTGCATCTTTGAATGTCTCACAACTTTCAATTTGATGATACCTACATGTTTATAGTTATATGTTGCATTTCCTTTACAGTGTCATGTTTGCAAAAGAAAAGTTTCCAGATGAACAGTGTATAATCTCATGATCATCTCATTATTTTATTAGCTTGATTACCCAAATGTTACAAACTACAAAGGTTATACTATATGCATATTACACAAAATATATCACATACATGCAAGCAAACAATATAGAGTAATGGCTGTTTTGCAGTTAACAAAGGTTATCATAATGAAAGATAACAGCGATAGTAATAGTGCAATTAATAAGAATAACCCTGAAAACAGGAACTGTAAATGAAACAAGAATAAACAAAATATTATAGCAAAACAAAGTGTCCATCATAATAGGAATTGTAAGTCTTTCAGTCTTTATTATGCAGCATTTTAAGTATGACTTGGAAGTATTGTGCAATTTCATAAAGTTATAAATGGCTGTCACTACAGCAGACCAGCACACATATGTATGCAACACCTAGACTGATCTTATTACATTCCAAAAAGTGGAAAACATTAACATAATATAGTGACATTCATACATAAAAATGTCAGCGTAACTTGTGATAGAGACATTCTTACATATGAACCTCCCAGTTAGAACATTAAACAAACATTTACAGAAGGCAGTCTAAAGCAAAGTCCACTACACACCACAGCTTTAAAAGCTGTTACATACCGCATGCCGCCAGTGTCTTTCATTCATTCATAGTTTCATAGTTTAGTACTAGGCTATCTCCCTGGGGCATTTGTAAGCCTAGCCATAGTGATGTGGCTTTCGCCACCCCATGAAATGGTACAAAAATGCACAGAATAGATTTAGAATACTGTGCCTCTGTCTAGTAGTGACACAATGAAGGCCCCCTTATATAATAAAATTAGTTTACTGTGCCCCTGTCTAGCAGTGACACAGATGTGACCCCTGGGGTAAACTTACAATCTCCCATCCACTCATCAAGATTTCTCTTGAAGAGAGTCAGTGAGGGGCTCTGCCTAACATGAACTGGGATCTTGTTCCAAAGCATGGGAAGCCTCTGGGTTATGAATCTATCCCTCCAGCATGTCCTATTAACACTTGTGCCGAGGTTTAAGTCTTTAGCTCTCGTGGTCCTGATGGATTTGGACTTTTTGAGGTGGAGCATGTCCATCAGATCCTGATTGGACATGGCCTTGTACGTCAGGCAGAGATCACCTCTGAGCAGGCGGTATGCTACTGAATAGAGCTGGAGTTTCTTTAGTCTGGCAGAATAAGACATATGTTGGAGACCCTTGATCCTCTTGGTGAGGTACTTTTGTGGTCTCTCCAGCTGTTGCAAATGCCGGGTGAGGTACATACCAAATGGGGCATTGTACTCAGTCATGGGTCTGATGAGGGAGGAGTATAGGGGTACAATGACATCCTTGGATCTGGATGTGAATCCCTTCATGATGAGGTTTGCAAGGTAGAATGTTTTTCTAACCACTTTGGCAACGTGGGTGTCAATTGAGAGGTCACTGTCGACTTGGGCCCCTAGGTCTCTGATTACTTTTTCCGTACTCAGTGGGTTGCTGTCTATGTGATAATTTGTGGGTACTTTGTTTTTCCCAAAGGGGATGACTATACATTTTTTGGCATTTTGTTTAAGGCGTGACTCGCACCAGTTGTCCGCTTCTGTGAGGCCTTTTGCAGGATGTATGTGTCCGTTGGTGTATCGACTATGGCGCCTAGTTTGCAGTCATCTGCGAACTTTGTCAGCCACAACCCTCCCATGTTTGCTTTAACATCTGAGAAATAAATGCCAAACAAGAGGGGTCCCAGGACAGATCCCTGTGGGGCACCACTTGTGACTGGCTTTGAGTCTGACATTGCTCCAGCGATTTTAACTTTATGGGTTCTGTCCTTTAGCCAGTTTGCAACCCATCTAGTGACATAAGGGTTTACGTTTAAGCTGTTGAGCTTGTCTTTGATGCCTGAGTGGGGTATTGTGTCGAAGGCCTTAGCCAAGTTCAGGTAGGCTGTATGGACTGCTTTGCCCTCATCAATGGCTCTAGTGACTGTTTCGAAAAAGTCAACCAGGTTCAAAAGGCAGGATCTGCCCTTTACAAAGCCGAACTGGGTGGGGTCAAGTGTCTGTAGGTCCCCTATGTCTCTGTTTATGAGTTCCATAATGATTCTTTCCATAGCTTTGCAGACCAGGCTGGTTAAGCTTATGGGGCGGTAGTTCCCAAGGTCTATAGAGGTACCCCCTTTGTGGAGTGGGACCACTGTTGCTGTATGCCAGTGTTCAGGTACATATCCTGTAGTAAGGCTAAGGTTAAATAGCATTTTTATGTGCGGGTTTAGCTCCTCTTGGAGTTCACGTAGCACGCAACCCGGGATACCGTCAGGTCCCATTGATGCTGTGTTTTTAGCTTTGTTGAGGGCGGTTCTCACTTGGAGATCTGAGATGACAGGGAGATTACATTCAGCTGGGATAAGTATTTCTTCTTTTGGGGGTGAGGGAGGGGAGAAATTTGCACTGAACCTGTCAGCCAGAATGTTGGCAATATCTGTGGGTTCAGTGTATTTTTTTGTTGTTGTGAACTAACTCTGAGCATATCTGAGGGTTTCCGCCCAGGTTTCTAACATAGTTGAAGAAGGCTCTGTGGTTATCTTTAGAGTCCTTAGCGATTTTTCTCTCAAAGTTGGCCTTGGATGTTTTTATGAGAGAACATAGTTTTCTGCTAATGTTGATCAGAGATGTCTTCCCTTTATGGGATTTTGCTCTGTCGTGCAGTAGCTTCCTTCTTTTGTTATGCAATTTGTTAATGGCTGAGGTCCACCAGACAGGATGCTTGCCTTTGGTGGAGAGGGACTTGGATTTATTTTGGATTGCATGATCCATGCATTCTTGGAGATGTCCATAGAAAGCATTTGTGAAGGATTCGGCATTGTGGGATGTAGTATCCACTGACCCAATGGGCTTAAAGGATACCATCTCAGTCTTAAGAAGAGTGAAGTCTGCTTTTGAGAAGTTTTTCACTGTGGTCTTTTGTGCTGGGGGTGGAGGTGGGATATGTATATCCAGGGTGATTAGTTTGTGGTCAGATCTCACTAGTGAGGGGTATACCTCCGGTGTGGAGCATTTTGTCCCCATGTTTGTGATGATCAGGTCTAGTATATTATCTCCCCTAGTGGGAGAGGTGACTAGTTGTTCCAGTACATTTGAATTTATGAATTCCAGGAACCTTTGGGCTAGGGTGTTAGGGCTAGAATAATGTACCCAATCTATGTTTGGGTAGTTGAAGTCTCCCAGTATGATGGTATTTTGTGATACATTCATATCCTCCAATGTCTTCAGGAAGGCTGAGTGGGGTTCCTGAGAATGGGAGGATGGTCTGTAACATGCTACCAGTTGTATAGCAGTTTTGCCTATGGTTAGTTGCACCTGTATGGTCTCTGATGCTTCATGTGTTGCTACTAACCTGGAGGGAGGTGTGGGTGTCCTTGATGAATATGGACACTCCCCCACCCTTTGTGGTTCGGCCCGGGTTTTGGGGCCGAAAAGCATGATACGAGGTATAGCCTGGTAGTGCTGGGGTGCTCTCAGGAGCCTTGAACCAGGTTTCAGTTACTGCACATACGTCGATGTTCTCCATACTGAGGAGTGCATCAAGTGCCTGCATCTTGAGATTTAGACTTCTGGCATTGAGCAGCATTACCCTTAGTTTTTTTCCATTTTTGTTTTCTAAGGAGGTGGATTTGTCTTTTGAGCCTTGCCTAAAAAAGGCACTATGGGGGTGGCAAGAGCCTTAGCTAATATCCGGAAGCCCAGTGGTGACAGGTGCAAGCCGCCTTTAAGCAGCGTGGCTTGTCCAACATGTCATCCCAGGCAGACAGACATGGGATCCCCTTAGAATGACACCAGTACTTGAGCCAATTATTAAAGCTGATCATCTTGTCTTTGTAATGTGGCATCATTCTTGGTGAGGGCAAGATGCTGCTCAGGGTTAGGGTCATACCAGCCTGGGCTACATAATCAGAGAGCTCCTCTGTGTCTCTTTTCATGTAGTCCAGGGAGGTACGTCTCAGGTCATTCATGCCAGCATGGACAATGACGGAGTCATATTTGTACTTGCTTTGGAGTGACCTGAGTGCGTGTGTTATGTGGTGGATCCTAGCTCCCGATAGGCAGCTCACAGTCACCCTCTCCTTGTTCAGCCTGGTAAGCGGGACATCAGTGTGTCTGACTATAGAGTCACCTATTACTAGTGTATCAGGCATGGTGTTTGGCCTTAAGGGCTTTGATTGGTTGACACACTGATTTATTGAAGTATGTGTTGCATGTGTTTTGTTTTGAGGTGGTGGATTTTTGGATGTCTTCTTTGGGAGCCTCTGTTGTTTTGGTAAGTTTTTTATTAGAGCCTCTGAGTATATCTTTGTGTTTTTATGTGTTTGGTTTGCAGTTGTGGTAGGTCTATGTGGGACTGGGTTTGTTGTGTGTGTGGTTACCATCTCCTCCTGTCTGGTCATGCCAGCCCTGAGTTGAGAGAGTTCAGCCTCCAGTTTGGCTATATAGTTGCATCTCTCACATGTATTTGTGTTTGTTGGGAGGAGGAGAGGGTTGTCTGTGTACATGAGACAATTGTAGCATTGTCTCAAGATACCCAGATTAACCAGCTGAACTGGAGAGGATGCCAGTAATCTTCCATTTGACATGCTAGAACAGTATAAAGGAGTGCTGTGCCTTTAAGGGAAGTGGATATTCACAGGGGTGGTAGATGGATGTAGTGCTTACTTAGTACGAGAGTGCTTACTTAGTAGAGAAGTTTTGAGAACAAGTGCTAGGCTTATAATATAGCGTGTAGTCTGATTATACTAAGAGTAGAGCTTCCTTAAGGGAAAATTTGAAGAGTAGACTTGGCGGAGCCAGAAGAAGTTTAAACTTGCTTAACTGGTGCTGTGCTATGCGCACAACCGCGCAAAACCATGCAAATGTGGATTTTAAACAGGGAACAACAAAAGAGCTAGAAATGGTCCAAAACAACCAATTACTACAGCTCTTGTGCTGAGGTCACTTCCCACAGGGACAGGTAGGCTGCTCAAGGCTCCCCACTCCCACTGGTGAGCAAAGAAACTTCCTTCTATCCAAGTAAGGTAATGGACAACACAGCAACTACACCACAGCCCAGAATACAGCAATGCCTGTAAACTGGTCTAAACTAGTCGAGGAGAGGCGGGAAAACAAGGATTATTTATTTATTTATTTTTTTTTATAGAAACACACAGACAATGCAGAAACAGTGATAAATCATTTACACAGGCTAGCACACTTTAGTGGGCAGCCTCAACAGTTAAATTAAACAAGCAAACAAACTTTCGATCAAATTCAACTAAAAAGTAACTTTAAGTGCAGATTTTAAAATAATGCAGCAAACAGCTAAATAAACAGTTTAAGCTTGTTAAGGCAAAGCTAGAGAAGCTATTCCAAGTAAAAAAACAGCAAAGATACTTAAATCCAGAAAGTAGTCGCTTTTCTGAGTTCTCTGTAGCTAGGACCACTCTGCAGGACCACAAGGAGCTTGTCTGAGTAGTATAGCCAGAAAAAAACACCCAGAGGCGGATTTTAAACAGGGAACAACAAAAGAGCTAGAAATGGTCCAAAACAACCAATTACTACAGCTCTTGTGCTGAGGTCACTTCCCACAGGGACAGGTAGGCTGCTCAAGGCTCCCCACTCCCACTGGTGAGCAAATAAACTTCCTTCTATCCAAATAAGGTAATGGACAACACAGCAACTACACCACAGCCCAGAATACAGCAATGCCTGTAAACTGGTCTAAACTAGTCGATGAGAGGCGGGAAAACAAGGATTATTTTTTTGTTTTTTTTTGTTTTTTTGATAGAAACACACAGAAAATGCAGAAACCGTGATAAATCAGTTACACAGGCTAGCACACTTTAGTGGGCAGCCTCAACAGTTAAATTAAACAAACAAACAAAATTTCGATCACATTCGACTAAAAAGTAACTTTAAGTGCAGATTTTAAAATAATGCAGCAAACAGCTAAATAAACAGTTTAAGCTTGTTAAGGGAAACTATAGAAGCTATTCCAAGTAAAAAAACAGCAAAGATACTTAAATCCAGAAAGTAGTTGCTTTTCTGAGTTCTCTGTAGCTAGGACCACTCTGCAGGACCACGAGGAGCTTGTCTGAGTAGTATAGCCAGAAAAAAACACCCAGAGGCGGATTTTAAACAGGGAACAACAAAAGAGTTAGAAATGGTCCAAAACAACCAATTACTACAGCTCTAAGTAAAGCTAGAGAAGCTATTCCAAGTAAAAAAACAGCAAAGATACTTAAATCCAGAAAGTAGCCGCTTTTCTTTTTCTGAACTACTTGTGCTAGAGGTGGTTGCAAAATTACACTGGCAAAGAAAACTTTTTCTAATTATTTATAAAGGAAAGATCACATGATGGCAAGAATTAAAGAATATTTTTTAACAAAATAATGACACAATGTATTGAGAGTGACCCACATTCTTGCAGCACTGCAAAATTGTACAGTCTTTTAGGGTGTAACACACCTTCTCCTCCCATGTAAATGCATCTAAAACTCTTATGTATTAAAAAAGATTACAATCAGGTCTCTGAATACAACCAATTGTTAAATGTCAAATGTTCTTGAATGAATATCAAAAAATTCTCCATTTGATCTTAAATATTTAAGTTAATTTCTTTACAGCAACTTCTCAAACTTTTAAAAATCTCATTATGACTGTAGACCTGACTATAAGTCTTTGTATTCTAACACGCACATACACACACACACACACACACACACACACACACACACACACACACACACACACACACACTCTAAGATAAAGCACATGTTTACTCAGTATGCACTGTCAATTCTCACCAGCACCATATGGACCTTACAAGCAATCAGAAAATATGAAAAAACTTAGATAGTTGTGTTGGTGTATAGGTATAAACCCCCTAATTGTGACCCCAGGTGATCCAAGTTTGTGTAACAGCTTGGATGTCTGCTGGAGCTGACATTGTGGGGGGGGCTTAGTCAGCTTGCCACTTCTTGAGGGAGGTGGTGGAAGCGCATGCCAAGGGTGCATGTTTCCTTGGATGAATCCCAGGTGGAGACAGAAAATTCCACATGAATACTTACTTCAAGGGAACAGGGCTACCCTGAGGGGTTACATCACTCACAGAAGCAAGTGACACATCTTGACCGATGCTCACTGCATGCTAAAACTTGAAAGTATTACTGAGCACATTCAGTGGTGATACCGCTGCAAAAAAAAAAAACCTCAATGGTTGCTTCATTGGCAGCCCCTCTCAGTTGGCTCTCACTCCAGTGATGGGGAACAAAAGGAGTAGTCATCCAAGGCAGGTTCTAATGTTCACCTGGTAATGGGGGGTTAAAACAGAAAAAACAAAATAAAAGAAAAAAAAACTTTTGTATTTTAGATGGGTCAATGTCAGGCCCAAAAAGACAGAAATTCTAACACTGCTTTTTACCCCTTTGTATTAATATGCTTACTCCCAGTATAGGCTAATTGATGCTGAGAGTGTTATGTGTTTCAGCTTCCCCACTGTCATCCTACTAACCCAGGTCCCCAGTACCCCACGTCCTTGTTGGCTTTATTAGTTAATCTAATCCCCCCAGACTTATTCCAGTATTGCAAGGGCCAATCATGGATCCCAAGAGAGCAGCCTGGGGGCTCAGGCATCTTTGAATCCCACTGGGATTTTTCCTTTATGTCTTGCTTAATCCCCCACAGTGATGGGGTTACATCCAAGGGGCAGGCATGCAATGCGGACATTGGGGCATAGCACCCTGCCTCTGTGGGAGCTCAGCCAGGTCCACCACCCCCCTCAACGTTGGACCATGCCTCTTCAAAGTGTTATCCCCAGTTTCCACCAGGGATCAGTGCAGGAGATGCTTATATTGCCGCCCTTTCTCAGGACAACAATGCTCATCCCTCATTGCCACATCGTCAGTCACCTGAGCTGCTAATCAATTCCAGGTCGCTTGGGTTATAGTCAGGGATTTTATCCCTATATTCCACCACAGCAACCATAATACACAATACACTTAATTATCACATGAATTCTGTGTGCTACAGTGATAAACAGGAATGTAGATGACATGTAATTTTGGTATGGTGGTCTGTGCTATGATGTTCCCTCATTTTTCTAGAAACAAAAACCATTTGATATTTGCTATAGTTTCAGCCAGCAGAAGAGTCTAACTCAGTACCCCTTGTAGAGTACAAAGATAGTACCCTCCCCAGAGGACTGCCATGACCAACAGACAGCTAATGCTGTCTCCAGATGATATGGCCATAGCTAGCCTCAAAGGAATGAGTGCAGCTGCTGGATTTCCTATTTAATCTTCTCTTATTATTCCCCTTGTGAACTGTGACCATTCACCATTCAATATTGTCAGTACCAAAGGAGATTATCGGGCAGTCTGTGCAGAGGAGTAAGGCTCTGAACTATTAATGAGTGGTTTCCTGCAGTCAAAGGGTACAAGGTTTGATTCCCTCCACTTCTGTTTACCTGCTATACAACTCTGAGGAAGTCACTTGACCAGACAGTTCTGCCTGTGCATAAGTCACTTGACCTATTTTGCCAGGTTGGCCCTGAAAAGGAACACTTGCACCCACTGGGCTTACCCAGTTAGCAAAGGTATACAAAAACAACAACATAGTAATTCCCTCTCTTGTTTAATCAGCTAACCACCCATAATGAAAACATGGTTTAATACTGAAAAGTTAGATTGATTTTTATGACATCAGTTGTACTTTTTAGAAAGAAAAGTCTGCCTCTTAGCTTGGAGAGATGAATTCCTGACCACAGCCTTGGTGTTCTATGTCCAGTTAGCAGCCCTGTAGTAGACGAGCTCATGAGGTGAGCTCGATGACGGATGAAGCAGGCTCTGCTTAGCGGGGGGTGGGGGTGGTGATTGGCCCAGGCTGCACTCTTCATTTTACAATCTGTAATACATTCTGCATATCAGATTATCTTGATTGCCTTATAAGAGAGGAGGCAGATCCTGCTGAGATGTTAGGCAGAAAACCTTGATCCTTATGGGCAATGACACCACTACCAGTGGTCAACTCCCACCCTGCAGGAACAAATGGGCTTAGGGGATCTCACCCTGAGAAAGAATGAGCCAACCAAACATCCAGGATATTTTATAGTCAGAGGGGATTAAAACAATGGACAAAGAAACTTTGTTCCAGAAAGAACAAAAACAAAGTGAAGTAATAACATGGTCACAGCTACATCAACTTAACAGGCCAGATTATTTCAGTCTAAAAATTAAAGAAAATACAGCAGCAGTATTTATTAGCTCCATGGGACAGCTACATTCACAAAGGAATGTCTATACAAATGCCAGTTTGGGGACATAATTGTCCAGAAGTATAAAAAAGTGGCTTGGCAAAGTGAATAGTTACAGAGTTGCTGACAGCACTGGGGACTGTACCAGTATAGTATAAGTTGGAGTTGTACAAATGGATACAACTAAACTGGGAATGTAGGAGTCAGCTGATGGATCTCCAACTGATTCTTGGGTCTTGGAAATGTGACTGAAAATGTAACAAGTAAGATGGAGTCACTAAAAGGATATATCACTCCTAACCCACAATATGCAGTGATAACAAAACTGATTATATATATTAGCAGTAGTGGTGCAGCACCCTGCATGGCAGGTGTCAGGAGGCAGTTGTTATTTATCAAACACATTTTTGATCATTCTTTTAATCAAAATTCCATCTGATGTTTATTCAGTAAATCAGTGGGCTAATCACAAAAATATCTTTCTAGCTACAGCAAAATTTTCAATCCATTTGGACTGGCTAACATAACAGAGACATTCTGAATGTTAAATGAAGTAAAACAACAGTAATGTTCTTTGGAGCACAGTTAAAATTAAGCAACACCACAAAGCTAATAATCACTGGTCTGGACAGCACACCACTCGCTATCCCAAACTAAACAATAAAAATACCTTCACATGCTAAACGATGAGCAACTGACATTCCAGTCTCACACTGATTTGCAAATTCACAAAGTACTGACACAGCTAAGAGCAATAGCACACATTTCTCACCTGCTTAACCCTACAGCCAGAAAAGCTACTGCCATAAACATATTACACCCAAGACTTGAATATGACCTTCTTATCATTTCACCTCTCTCCTCCAAATATTCCAAATCTCTCTAAGTCACTGAAAATACTAATACCATTTACTGATCTATTGAGCATCACTGTGACACAGATAAAAAAGCATAAGTGATTACCAGTCATATACAGGGCCACCTTTAAATTGATACACAAAACATATTGTCCATCAGTAAAAAAAAAAAAAAAACAGTCCACTTATTCCTTGCAAAATAACACAGCAACCCAACTCATTTGACACTCCTCAAAACAGACCCAGTATCTTGGAATAGCTTACCATAGAAGTTGCATAACACAACAAGTCTGATAAATTGTATGAAAAAAGTAAAAGGAAAGGAGATTTATGAAAGAAAACAAGGGCAAATGTTTTGGGGACACAGGTTAACGCTGTCCTTTTAGACAATCGAATTTAACACCAGTCTAGCATCCTTAATTCATTCTTCTGATGATTTGTCTTACATTTTGTACTCTGTAAATTGTTTAAGTAGTCCCAGAGCTCAACATATAGGGTCAGATTCCAAACACTTGGAGTAGCAAAGAAGAAAGCCTCCACCTCACTCCTACTCTGAAGTAACTTGTCCTCCCTGTCCCAGATGACATCATCCTAGAAGAGGGGTATGCCCAATTCAGTAAGTACATCATAATGCTGAGATACTGAATGGCAGGAGATTCCACAATGCTGGCATCAGGTAATGAGATTCTGTAACTTGCTGTTTTAATCTACCCGTTTACTTCTGCATACAGTAGCACCAATCACCTTACCAGAGGACTCACTAGGCCTGTCTAGTCTGGCAGAAGGTATCCTGCTCATACCTCTCAACCTCTTAGCACAAGAGTTCTGGAGAAAGACACTAATAATGGGTGGACAAAAGCTCAAAATGAGGGACAACTTTTAAATGTTGGTCTTGTAAGCTTAGAAAGCTAATACAGGTTTTGCATTGCCATGCATTTTCTGAAGGATACAAAGTTAGAAATTTAAGTGTCTGCCATTACTTAGTGAATTCAGTCCTCAATATTTTATAAGAAAATCACAAATTTTATGAAGAACATACCAAAATTATGAGGGAAAAATCTGGACAGTCTGTGAAATTCTGGACAGTTGAGAGGTAAGGTTCTATTTCACAGCTCTACATGCAAGGCAAATCAGGTCTGTCACATCGGTGGAGTTGCACAGCCCTGAAGCAGTCCAAGCACATCAACTCTACCTGTAGGAGGATAGGAAAATGCAGGAGTAATGGTCATGTTATTCTACTTGCATTTTCCTTGTCTACAGAAAGGGATGGGTATGCAGGACCATTAGCCTACCAGGGGATGCAATCTATTTTAACTTAGAAGTCCTTGAGAGTAATCCTCAAAGAAGAGCAGGGATGGCTTGCATGCCACCCAACTACATGTGCGTGGTTCTTGGATTCCCCCATGGTTCACAGACTGCACAGTTCAGCTCCACCCACATATGGAAATCAATACTGAAGGCGGTCCTGCTTCCTACCAGGTGTTGTTTTATAGTACTAAGTCTGCCATACAGGTGGAGCTACTGTTTGGCTTACTCTTCCCATTGTCTTCATTAAGCTACTTTGTTGCTTCTGCTTTGTACATTGGCAGACTTCTGCAGTGAGCAATGCTGGTACATTTTTAGAGAAATCAAGTCTGATTCCTTATTTGATTAAGGAATAGGACTCCACCAGTCCCTATTAGCATACAGAAAAAGGGGACTGATGAAGCCCAAGGTTTTTGACTATGTCACTCCATGCCCAGGTCATTTTAGATTATATCCCATAAGTTGAATTTTTATCCATCTCAGCTACTTGTGACATGACATATATTAATTTCTCACACTATATTTTAAATGCAAACTATCCTAAATTTTGTACTCGTAAATAATGTAAATGTTCACTCTTCACCATTATATAAATTGTCTTTTTATCCTTGCAGTAATGTGTGTCTTGCCTTTTTGTAATATCCATCATTTATGCTTTCATTTGTCAATAATGCCATCAAAACTCTGTTTCCTTGATTCATTACTACGGGTACTATTTTTTTTATATCACCCAGTTTTATATAATTTGCTTAGTACAACGGTTTTATGCAGTGATTGATTTATTGCCAATGTTTAACTAATATTCATTTCTTATATTATTTAATTAATTTATTCACTGATTAATGTAACAATACTGAATGTGGTGTCTTTTGGCTTTCCCGGTTAGGGGTCACCACAGCGGAACTCCGGTCCACTAAGGATTGGCAGTAGATTATTATGTGCCGAGTTGCCAGCCCTGACACACAACCTTCAATGAAGGTACGCCCATTCACGTATGTCTCCACACAGAAGATGCTCTAGCTGAGAAGTGAACAGGACAACGTCTTACTGTGAGGCGATAACGCTACTGCAGTACCACCACCACAGTTGTGACAATACTCAATAGTCGATGCTAATTCTGTATTTATAGGTCCACAGATGTATACTAGGCTAACAACCACAAAGGCCCTTACAGATAAATAGGAACCTAAAGGACATTTTGAGTAATGAAAAAGAAAAAGTGGCCAAACAGGTAATAATCAGTAAAGGAACCAAACCTTGTCGGACATGTAAAGCGTGTAATAGTATAGATAAGAACAATATTTTTATTCATCCAGCTACAAGCAGGGAATATTATTTTGGGGCAAAAGCAAACTGTAACACTCACAATTTGGTATACCTTGCGACATATCAATTATGCACATGCTACTATGTGGGTAAGACTAACTGCAAATTCAAGGTTAGGATTTTAAATCACCTGTCTGCTATAAGAACACAGAATGAACATAATGCCCTAGCTAGCCAAGTTTCTGATAATGATGGTCATTATTTTAAGTTTAAGGCTGTATGAAATATAAGGAAGGGACACAGAGTTAGGGACATAGTGAATGATATGGAGTTGGAAGAAACCAGATGGATAGTGGAATTGACAGCACATAGGTATCCAGGATTAAATGAGGTAGTCCCTTTAAAACCCGCACTAAAGAAAAGGTGGGTTTTATACTAAGACATGATTGGTTGCCACTCTATTTTTAAATTACTGTGTCATACATTTTTATCTGAAGAAGGGCACAGCCCGAAAGTGCTCATCTTTTGTATATTTTGCTGCTACTTATCGCTTTTTTATTGGAATAAAACAAGAAATCCGAGTGGTGGTTGCTGCTATTTGTTTTGCTTTCAACAATCTGTTGAACACTGAGTACAGAGATACAGCTTTGAGGTGACTGTCATAGGACATGTTGTCTATACCCTCTTTTCCGTTTGTGGGGAATGTCTATGGACATTCTTGTTGTTGCATGTGCCTGGTCAGGTACTCAATGATGGGTCTGATGAGAGCTGAATAGAATGAAATGATGATTTCCTTGGACCTAGGTGCCATACCCTTGTCTGTAAGTGGAGCAACATCGAATGATTTCCCTATTGTGTTAGAAACATGTTGGTCAAAAGCCAGGTTACTGTGTATGTACTCCCCCAAATCGCTGACTACTGTCTCAGTTGTTACATGTGTGTTGTCAATTATGTAAATTCCTGGGATAGTCCACTTCCCAAATGGTTCTATTAAGCATTTCCTGGCACTGAGTTTTAAACCATAATTCAGGCACCAGTTGTCTGTGTTAATCTTTCCTGGAGGATGTTAGTGTGTTGGGGAGAATTTACGACTGCTCCTAATTTACAATCATCAGCAAACCTGGTCAGCCAGAGGTACTTAATGTTGGCCTTGATTTCTGAGAAGTAAATGCTAAAATGGAGTGGACCTAACACAGGACATTGAGGGACTCGGCTAGTGACTAGTCTGTTTGTTGATGTGGTCTCCCAGATCCTAATTGTGGTTGTAGGGACAGGAGGTTGGCATAATGGTTAAGGTGTTTACCTTACAAACACAAGGTGCAGAGTTTGATTCTCACATGGGATAATTGGCTAGCTTAAAATGGCTTGTAAAGGGCAGTTAGCCAAGTACTAAGCTATGACTTGTGTCCTATCTGAGAGCCAGCTGGCTATGAGGTATGTAGCATAGGGGTTTATGCTTAATTCCATAAGTTTGTTTATTGTGTTAAATGCCTTGGCCAAAACACAGAAGGCACAATGACTATTTTGCCCTCATCCATTGCACTGGTGATCTTCACAAAGAAGTCAAATAGGTTGAGTAGGTATTATCTTCCCTTGATGAAACCAAATGGGATTAAATCCAGTATCTGAAGGTTTCCTATGTCATTATTTATCATTTCCATGGCTTTACATATGAGACTAATCAGGCTTATGGGTCTGTAGCTTCTAGAATCTATAGATGGCTGCCTTTGTGCGGAGGGGTGACAGTTGCAGTTCTCCATTAGTACAGCACAAAGCCTGACTGGAGGCTATTGTTGAAAAGTGATTCCAGTGGTCCTTAGGTCATGTTTTATGCTATTTAGGAGGCATTATGTGATATTATTCAAGCCCAATGCAGTGTTCTTGGTCTTGGAGAATGGATTTAGGATTGTCTTCCTAGTGATAGTTGGTGGGCTATGTTTGATGGTATTGCTTGAGAGGTTGTAGGGAGGGATTAA
Organism: Protopterus annectens; assembly: GCF_019279795.1. Lineage (NCBI taxonomy): Eukaryota > Metazoa > Chordata > Ceratodontiformes > Protopteridae > Protopterus > Protopterus annectens. Next base: position 607,645,614 of record NC_056731.1, on the reverse strand, counting down.
AACTGGAGCTGAATTTGTTGACTGGTAGATTTGCTATACCACCCAGCTCTGTGTAGGTGGCTCCATTTACGATTAGGTCTGCACTTCCTTGCTTAGTTAAACAAAATAAATTTTGTCCTAGAACCCAATGAAAGCCTTACCTTAGCTTTACATTCTTTGACTACATATATTGTCAAGACACACCATGCTAATCTATATCTTACAGCCTGGAAATGCAGATTATAAAAATAATTTAGTTACATTTGCTGGGTTTTTAATAGATTTTTATTAAAACTGAAAACTGCTGTTCTTGTCTTAGCTTTATTTTTTTTTTTTTTTTTAGTAAAAGTACATCACGCAGTTTCATTTCCTGAGTCTTCCATGACAGCAGAAAAGGAAGATGAGAAACATCCATTCCAAGAAGTGCAAGAGATTTCCAGACATGAAAAGAGCTCATACTCAGAAAACTTTAAGCTGCCACTACTGTCGAAAGAATTATTTACAGACATGTCTGTAGATGTATGTACAGACTTGTCTGCTGATGTGCATTCAGAAAAAAGACAATCAACCCAGGAATATAAAACAGTAGGTATTCACAAGGCTGTAGAAAATGTTAACCTTCCATCAAAGATAGATCCAAATAAATATTATGGTCAAGATGGTGTTAGCTGGAGAGAAAATCTCAAAATTTTGACCAAAATATATGGGTTCAAGTCTCAGAGGAAACGATTCACTAATAATGAAAAAGTTTCCACTGTGTGAGAGAGAGAAAGAGCTCCTGAGAATGTCTTCAGTAAGATGAATAGTTGGAATAAAGCAGGATCTAAGTACCCAGTGCTTAATAACAAGTTTTTGAAATATCTTAAGAGACGTTCCAAAGTTTGGCCTTCACTTTGCTACTTCAGTGACACAACAATAAAATGCAGCTGTTACAAATGCTACTAATAGATGGTGATATTGTTTAATATAGACTAAATTACTGGAAAGAAAATCACTTCACTACATCCTCCCATATGTCAGTGAAATAATACATTTTTCCTGAGATCAGCTTTACACCGTACATGTTATTGAATCACCTCAGGCTGTCAAACGTGTAATAAGCCATTGTTTGAGGAATAGATTAATGGTATTTCACTACTAAGGTTAAAACACTGACATATGACAGATAATAACAAGATATGCATGGAGTCCTGGCATCATATGATACAAATATTTTGTTTAGCAGGATCTGTGCAATATCTATCTCTTATGATGAAGTCACAAGTGAGCAATGCACGTATAATGGCCCTATTGTGCCACCATTTATAGAAAAAAATGCATGATCCCTATGGATTCCATTTAAGAAACAAGCTTTCTTCTTTGATGAGGTGTTCTTTTAATTTTACTACAGTTGTTTGGATGTTCTCTTTGGGCAAGGGATAACCACACTAGTATGCGTAGGAGGAGGAAGTGGATGATGTCCTAGCATGAAGCAGCCCAGTAGAGCTTGAATGCTGAGGAAGAGACCAGTTTTAGCGCCTGTATTTTTCTTGGGGATCTCCCAGGAAAAGAATTTGGACAATTCTTTTCTTACTTCATGTATATGAAGGAAGGATAGGAAGGATTGTATGGGGTTTGCTAAGAACTTATTTCAAGTCGGTTCAACTTTGCATTCTGGGTCTTCCCTGAATTAAAATAAAAAAAAGATTTTCCTCTCTCTCAGATTCTCATTCTCTGTCTGAAGGGCAGGACTTAGATTTAAGTGGTGTTTCTCAAATTCCTATGCCACAAGAGGGGGAATCAGGTTCTGAGGAAAGGCTTCCACCAGATCCCCCTCCTAAATAGTTATCTTTTTCTGATACTATTGCCAGAATGAAGATATTATTTCAGTGGAAGCAAAAAGAAATATCAGAATCCCATCAAAGATATTATGACTTGTTACAGATGGATTTTCCTCAGCCTACAGCTGTTTTTCCTATCTTGCCAGCATTAGAGGATGCTTTCTTGGCAGCCAGTAGCTTCCCCTGATTCCAAGAAATGTGATAAATTATATAAGGTTCTTTAGACCCACATTTATTTTTTCAAATCCTAGATCAGATCTTGCAGGGATTGCTCAGTCAAAACTGTCTTGTAACAAGCATCATCTTTCAGCTAACCCTACTACTTCTTTTTTTTCAAAACAGGTTTATTGTTTTAACATATAAGAGAAATATCATAACAATTTTATGCAAGTAATTAAAAATAGGTATTATTATAATATTCAACAAAACAACTAAAGTATTTACAAAGACATCCACTACAATCAGATCAATTAATTAAACTAAAATACCATGCTATTGAAATTAATTTTTTTTAACAAATTTTGTAAATTATCCCATACAATAAAATAAGATGTTTTTCTATTTGTTCTAGTCCTAATTGTGTTTATTTCCACATGGCACACTATATTCATAACATTTTTAAATTCATTGAACGAAGGAGGTGTATCTGAAATCCAATTTCTAGTTATTATTTTCCTAGCCACTGCTAGAATAGACCATAACAAGGGAAGCTTAACCTTTTTAACACTATGAGGTACAGGTGTGTTGAATAATATAAGAGATTTAGAAATAATGTAATTATCTGTAAAAAGAGCCTGCAAAAATTCATTAATTGACTTCCAGTATTCTTTCAATTTTATACAGTCATAAAACATATGAGCCCAGTCAGCATTAATTTCTACATTACATCTCTTACATAGATTATCTTTATTATTTATTTTATTCATCATCAAAGGTGTATAAAAAGATCTATGTAAAAATTTCCATGTATAAAGTCTCCAGACAATGGAAGAAGTAGTTATATAAGCAGATTCCAATATATATTGTTTATCTTGTTGATTTGGTGGGTCCCCATTAATAGAAGTGAAATAATTCCAGTATGAATCTACACTGTAAAAAGTTTCTTGTCTGATAACTTTATGTATGTATGAAAGTTTACCTTTATCAGAAACTTTATGTTGTAAATTTAATATCAAGTAATCAATCAGTGTTGGAATAGATTCTTTAACAGTTATAGACATTAAATCTATTTTATTAATGAGATGTTGTCTAAAGGTCTGAACCTCTAACCAGCAAGTTTCTCTTAGATCAAATTCTTGTTTTAAGAAATCTAGATTTTTAACTTTATTATCAGATATCAACTGATACCAGTACTTTAGATCATTATCTATAGCTAAATGAGTTCCTTCAGATGTAGATGACAAAAGCATACCCTGAGTATACATTATAGGAAATACAATAAAATTCCATCCCCTATACTTAGGGTGCATGAATATAAAGTTACGATAACTAATAATAATATTTAATGGGTAACAAACCATATGTTTAGGTGTAATAGGTGAAGTACAAAATTCCTTTAGTAACCATAACATGGAGTTATTTACAATCATATTTTTATGTGTTAAGGAGATTTTCATGAAGTGTATACTAATTAGCTCCCAATAATCTTTCCATTTTGTGACATATGACTGATCTATTCATAAGTAATAACTTTTACAATAGCAGAGATAGTATATAAATTAAAGTCTGGAAAAGAAATACCCCCTTGAGACCAGCTATTAGTATGTTTCTTTAATGCAATCCTAGGTCTATTAGGTGCCCATAAGAAATTTAACATTAGTGTGTTCAGTTTCTTGATAATTATTTTTGTAGGTGGAAGTATTATTGATTGTATTAAGTATAAAATCTTGGGGAATATTATCATTTTAATAATTGTAAGTCTCTCCTCCATAGTAAAAAACATATTATTCCAGGTATTAAAAAGATTTTGTATATTAAGAAAACAGGTATAATTATTATATATAATAGATTTAATATCTTTAGATAGTATTATACCTAAATAAGTTATCTGACCTGAATTGGGTACATATTTAGTAAAATCACTAATGAGAATATTTTTTCGTGTATATATAGGTAGTATTTTAGTTTTTCTTCATTGAATATTAAACCAGAAATACTTTTAAAATTCATCATGTTATCAAATAGAGACTGTATAGAAGAATTAGATCCTGCTGATGTAATTAGAACATCATCTGCAAAAAGTTGAATTTTGGATGTTGTATTTTCATCTATTTCAAAACCCTCTATGTCAGTACTGTTTCTGATCAAATTAGCCCAAGGCTCCATTACTAAAGTGAATAATAGTGGAGAAAGTGGACATCCTTGTTTTGTACCTTTAAGAATGGGTATTTTTGTGAAACATATGTTCCTACCTTAATATAAGCCAACGTTCCTTTGTATAAATGTTCAATTAGATTTACAAATGCATCCGAGAAGTTTGTGCACTTCATTAAGGTAAACAGATAGTCCCAACTTACTGAATCAAATGCTGAACTTATATCAAGACTAATAAGTGTTAAATCT
>NC_056731.1:607623753-607636253 GCF_019279795.1 Protopterus annectens | reverse complement strand
ACTTTTCTTTTAGCTAATACCATGGAAGAATAGTCATTGTCAAAACGCACAGTTGTTTCATTAATCTTAACAGGAGCTTTAGCCCAAGCAGATTTAAGAACCATCTCTTTATCAAAAGATGATAGAAATCTAACTATAACTGATCTAGGATAGTTTTTGTTAGAGTTAGTATTAGCTATAGATCTATGTGCTCTTTCGATACCAAAAGAGAATGCTTCTGGTAAATCTAAAGTTTTAGGGAGCCATGTTGTTAAAAAAGAAGTAATATTGTTACCTTCAATATTTTCTGGCAGTCCAAAATGTTATTGCGCCTAGATCTATTTTCCAGGTCATCCAGCTTTGTTTGTAAATGTGTATTTTGTTTCAGCAGAAACTCAATGTTGATTTCCTCTTCTTGTATTCTATTTTCCATGTCATTCACAGCTTCTTCTATGCCTGTCATCTGGATCTTCTGTTGTTGCAGGTCCATATGTAACAAGTCTATTTGTTTTGTAGTTTTTTCTATGAAAGTGTCTATTTTAGTATCCATTTTATCCATCTTAGCAGTAAGTTGCTGGACTATAATTATCAGAGACTGAAGTTCTTTCTTGATGCTGGAGTCTTGAGAATTTGTCTTACTGGAACTCATTTCAGACTGATAAACTGACAGGAAAATTTCCAAAGTAATTTCTGACAGGAATATTATTAAGATTTCCTTTCTTTTTTAGATATAGTTCAAGAACTATATAAAACAAACATATTTAGAAAGAAAATTACTTCAAAAATTAATTTTTTAAGTAATTAATTCCTGTCAATGTAATGAAATTGGTGGAGCTGAAGAAATCTGCTGCTATCCTGTGTTCATCCTTGGCCACGCCCCCAACCCTACTACTTCTGAAAACAATGCATTTGATAGATTTAGGAAGAAAGTTTATACAGATGTGTGTCACTTAATGTCCTTCTGCATTTACATTCATACTGCACTAAATGGACATAAATGCGATCAGCTGTTGTGCAGACATTAAGAGAAGCACAATACAAAATATAGGGCATTCGCTTAATGTCCACACCACTTAATGTTCTGTGGGATAGAAGCTATCCCAGACGTTAAGCAGTGGTTACCTGTACTTCCTCCACCTTAGCATTCAGAAAAATAAAATAATGGTAAAAGCTAAAAATACCTCATTGATGGGTCCTGACAATATACCAGGATGTATCTTAAAGGCATGAAGCACGATTTAGCCAACACCCCTAAAAGCACAGTTAGCCTCCATACAGGTTTTGCACTAAGTGAATTTAGAACACATACAGTCATTCCTCTGCATAAGGGATAACCTTCCACAGACCCAGGCAATTATAGACCCGTAAGTCTGACCAGCTTCATGTACAAAACTATGGAAAGAGTTATCATGGAATGACTTATCATGGAATTAATCAGTCAGGACATAGGGCTCTTCCAATCACTGGACCCATCTCACTTTGGATTCATCAAGGGCAGGTCATGCTTACTCAACCTGGTGGATGTTTTTGAGAAGGTCACAAAAGGAATGGATGAAAGCAAAATGGTACACAACACATACCTCAACCTTGTCAAAGCTTTTGACACAATTTCTTACACAGGCATAGTAGAAAAGTGAAGTTAACTGGAAATAAATCCTTTTGTCACCCGCTGGATTACCAACAGGCTTGTAGATAATCACAACAGGGGAAGCAACCTCAACAAAGAAACTAGTCACCTGTAGAATCACCCAGGGTTCTGTGCTTGGACCTCTCCTGCTTGACATCTACTTTTCTGAGATAAAAAAAACAATACCAAACAGCTCTAGCTGACTAAGTTTGGAGATGACTGTAAGCTAGGAGCAGTCACTGAATCCCCATATGACTTAGCTATCCTGCAGGAAGGTTTGTCTGAAATAAATAAGTGGTATCAAAATCATGGTCTGAAACTAAATGCCAAAGAATGCATTATTGTATCCTTTGAAAAGTAATCTACCCCAGGTAACTACCACATTAACAATATGCCTGTAAGATTGGACCTAGTTGTTTGGGATTTGGAAACATATGTGCAGAGTGACCTAACTTTTGAGCAACATGTGTCTATTGTTGTAAGAAGGTCCTTCTGTATTGTACAGTTTATAAACAAAGTGATTTTATCTAGATCTAGGGATGTCATTGTAACCCTTTACTCAGCCCTCATTAGGCTAGTCATTGAATATAATGCCCCCCTTTGGCATGCATCTGCCCAGACACATGCAATAACTGGAATGCCACAGAAGTACCTTTCTACAAGGATACAAAGCCTAAACAACATCTCCGACAGGGAATGACCCATGGCCCTGACATTATACTCTGTATCCTACAGACTGCTAAAAGGTGACCTATGTCTGGTATGCAAGGCATCAACTGACCCATTACTAATGGATTTACTGCACATCAGCAAGTCAAATGACATCAGAAATACTCAGTCTAGGGATCTAAACCTCTTCTGCAGCATCAAAATAAATATTTGGAGGGGTGGGTATATTTGCAGAGGATACCGCTGTTGTGGAACAGACTCCCCATCCAAATAAAACAAAGTTCATTCCTGACCATTTTCAAGTGCAACTTAATTCTATGAATGGGAAACAAAAAATTTCCCCAGAATGAACCCCTGTACTACTAATGGACAGAAGCAGCTCCTAAATGCTTTATCCATTGCATGGGTCCCCTCAAAATATCTATGGTATGATGTTATTTTTGTTAGGTGTAATATATAATTATCGACCATGAGATGGGCAAGGTCTATCTGCAGCCAAATGGGATAGGTTATTTCAAGCACAAAAAGTGAAACTGGCTAGGCTTAAAATGGCCCACAAGGGCAGCTAGCCTAGTACTTACCTATAACCTATAATAGAACATTTTCAGGCTCACGTGTCCAAATTTCTGCTGGCTTTTTTTGATAATATAAGAAAGTTAACTGTTACCTCTCTTCATCAGAGACCAACAAATCTCTGCATTTTTTAATATCCCCTGTGTCACAGGTGACCAAATAATCTTTAAAATGTTGGTATCTAGATCAGCTGATACTGGATCATTGATGAGAAGATCTGCATGGCTAAGTTCCCAAAATTTACCAGTGGATGTCAAAGCTGAGATCCTGAATTGCTGAGGTCTTTAAAAGATTTGATAAAAGGGAAAAGTTAATTTAGCAGACTGACTATATGCTCCATCATATGCCCCCCCCCCACCACCACCACCACCATGACATTTGAGTAAAGCTGTCCCAAAGTCTAGGTCTTCACTTCTCTCTGTGGCAACAGATAATGTCAGACACTTGGGTTCTGAGAATCATTCAAAAAGGTTACAGTTGATAGTGGGACTCTCTTCCTCTGTTTCAAGGAATTCCTCTTCTTGTATCCAATCAAACCTCTCTATTTCTTCCTATCCAAGTTCAGATGATATCCTGGTGTTATACAGCCTGTTCCCCCAGATCAAATAAGGAAATTATTCTATTAAAAAATCTATCTGGTTCTAAAGAAAAAGAACTTGGTGATGTGTCCTAGATTTTTCTTTTCCTAACCTTCACATTAAAATCTCAAAATACAAAATGTTTCTCTACATTCTCTATCACTTGTCATGCCACTTCTCCGTTTTCTAATAACTCTGGCTTTAAAAGAATCTTATCATTGCATTCCAATACTGAAAGACTCAGAAAAGGTATGAAATAATAACCTTTTGAGCTATTCAAGCTAAGCTAAAACACCAAGCAATAGTAGTAAGAAATATTTGTAAATTAAACGCCAAACAGTAGTAAAAAATATTGTTGCGATCAAAATATTTCTTCACTTTTGTAAATAAAAACAGCTTCACATTTTTCATACCAAAACAACAAATCTTCTTTTTATGACTGAAAATAGATTAACTTCTTAGTAGCAAAGCAACAAATCTTTATTGGGTAAAACTTATATAAATTGGCAGATAAGCACTGTACTTATGTAAAGAAACCAGAAATAAATCTTGTGTTTATATATGTTTCAAAAACAAAGAAAAAAAAATCAACATTGTTTAATTCTATAGAAATGTAAACATATAATTGTGATTGGTTAAAACTTGAATATCATCTGGAATATATTTTAGAATATAGGTAGTTTTAATATTCCAATGGTTATCTTGCGTCCAGCTTCCATGTGATTGAATGGGGTGTTTGCAGCCAGGAAATTCAGTAGCAAAACTTGAATGAGAGAAATCTGAAAAACTGCTGAGCTATTAGATTTATAAATGCACCTATAAGGATATAGTAATTGGAGTCCATGTGTTTGGTGCTTTTTATAGATACATAAATGTGTAACCACCTAATATATATTCTAAGAGATATTGAAGTTTTAACCGATCACAATTATATGTTTATGTTTCTATAGAATTAAACAGAATGGTGATTTTTTTGTTTGTTTTTGCAATATGTATAAACGTGATTTATTTCTAGTTTCTTTACGTAAGCACATGCTTATCTGTTGATTTATATAAGTTTTATCCAATAAAGATGTGTTTTGCTAGTAAGTGAAGCTAATTTTAATCACAATAAGATGTGTTGTTTTGGTACGAAGAACGTGATGCTGTTTTTCTTCACAAAAGTGAAGAAATTTTGATCGCAACAAGATTTTTTTACTACTGTTTGGCGTTTAATTTACAAATATTTCTTACTACTAATGCTTGGTGTCTTAGCTTAGCTCAAATAGCTCAAAAGGCTATTCTTTCATATTTTTCTAGTTGTTTTTCCTGAATAGTTGGATCCTGTCCACTATCTGATGGTTTAGGCTAACTAAATTTCAGGGTGCTCACAGTGCTTCATGTCTAATACTGAAAGATTTTTATTTTTATTTTTTCTGTACCCGGTTCATGTTTTACATTCTCTGGTTTACTCTTTAGCTTGCCTGTAGCTCCAAAAGTGTTTACAAAATGCCTGGCTCCTGTACTAGCCCACTACAGACTGCATGGCATTTCCATTTTTCCATGTTTAGACAATTACCTTATTTTTGCAGATTATATTACAAGTTGTCAAGAATCTCTGGAGTTGTCTGCAGTCTGGGATTTCAAGTAAATATAAGGACATTTTTTCTCATTCCTTTGCACAGACTAGTGTTTCTTGAATGTCTCCTAGATACATCTATCATGATTACTTTTCATCCTTGGGTCAAAGAATTTTACAAGGCAGAATTTCTGATATTCTCCATCCAGTCAGGGAATACCTCGGGATTTTAGCTTTCATGGCCTCTACAATTCTCATGACTCCTTTGGCCAAGTTTCACATGAGGAAAAATAAATAGTTCCTCAAATCAGTTTGGACCCAACACCAGCACCCTCTATTATTTCAGATTCCAGTACTGGGCTTGGTAAAAAGGGTGTTAACACTAGTGGGTGGACCAGTTCTCTATCAAACCAAAGCTCTGCTTCTCCCTTCCACAGATGCCTCTGACTTTGCTTGGGGAACTGTTTCCAAGGGGGTGAAAGTTCAGGACTGGTGGAAAAAGCAGGACAGATAAACACATAAATATCAAAGAAATGTCGACTCAGATTATTCCACTCAAATCTCAGAATCATCTTTGTGTTCCAAGCCCTCTACTAGTAATGACAGATAACACTACAGTGGTATAATACATAAACAAACAAGCAAACAGAGGGATCCAGATCTTACACCTTTTGCAGACTAGCTATAGAAGCCTGTGTACTAGCAACTCAGCACAATATTTCCCTGCAGGTCACTTACATTTTATCAGAGCAGAATCTTGTTACAGGCACAATGAGTAGGACCAGGACAGGCCCTCATGAATGAAAGTTGAACTTGTGGGTCTTCCAGCAATTGATCCTACTAAGGGGAATTCCTCAAACAGATCTTTTTGCCTAATTCACAACAGACAATTACAGAAATTCTGCTACCAGGACTCCTTGCAAAAAGGCCCAGAATACAGATGTCTTTTCATTCCCATGCATGGGAATGTTTTGTATGCATTTACACACTTTCCTCTGATAACCATGCTTCTTCTAAGGATTCAGAAGGGCTCTCCCAAAATATTTGTGACAACCCAATTTTGGCCCAGGCAACAGTGGTTCTCCTTTCTTTCATAATTGACCAAGGGCACCTAACTCAATCTTCCTCACAGGATGGGCTTACTCAGGACAGGGCTTGTTTGATACACCCCCAGCCTTCAATTTCATCAACTCATTGGCTTGATGATAAAATTTTAATACCTTTTAGGTATCTGCTTTCTTAGGAAGTGCAGTGGGTATTAAAGTAGGATAATAAACCTGCTGCTATAAAATCATATTTGGCTAAGAAGAAAATATTTTCTAATTGGTGCCAAGTAAGACCTTTTTCAGGTCTCACCTCTGGCTATACAGAATTTGTGTGAGTTATTATGCTCAGGCCTTTTTAACTCTTCTAGCATGATTTACCTCTCTGCCATCTTTGCTTGTCTGCCCATGGACCTCCTAACCTTTCTGCTCTGTATCAAGTTAAACAGTTCTTGAAATGAGTTTTACATATTCACCCACCTAGAAGATGGATGCCTCCTTCTTGTAATCTTAATATTGCACTGGAGAAGCTTACACTTTTCCTTTTAACCCTGTTCACAAGGCTGATTTGAAGTTATTATCTTGGAGAGCAGTGTTATTCATTGCTTAGACTTCAGCAAGAGTATCTGAGTTATAAGCTGTTATGGTGCTTTAACCAAAATGATTTCAGAGTTTAACTGGAGCCAGGCTATACATCTCCCTGTTTTCTATCCAGAACGAAAAAGTAGGGGAGAAAAAATTTACACGCTCTGGATGTCTACAGGCAGCTTAAATACTATATTGACAGAACAAAATCTTCAGAAATAATAAGCAACTATTTAGAAAAAGAGACAGTGTCAAAGCAAAGACATTTCTAAATGGTTGTTCCAAATTATTGTTTTTTTTTTCATTATCTTCACCATAACAAGAAACTACCAGGCAAGGTCAAGGCCCATTCTACTACCTTTGTCTACTTCTGCAGCTTTTTGGAAAGGACTGGACTCTACAACTATACTAGAGGCAGCAACTTGGTCATCTGTGCACACTTTCACAAAACACTACAAATTTACAGATTCTTTCTCTAGGTCCAAGCTGATCCACTCTATATATTGTAATGAGGGGTTAGTCATCGTAACTGTCTTTTTCTCAGCATCTTTTCTAGTGTACTGCAAGCTTGAGCTCCTACCCTGTTCCGATGATGCACTGCTTCCTTTCCCAGATCTCTTTGCTACTTCTTCAAGCAACAACACAGATCTCTGCAGCTCAAACAGCTCACTTTTCAAATGTTTCTGATATCACTTGATGAGTTGTCACATTTTTTCATATATTACCATAATTTCAATATTTCTAGAGATTTGATAGCTGCTGCTCAGAAATAAGCATTTCCATTTTTCTTCATTTGTTGACATCCCCACCCTCTAAGGCCTTTAACATCTAATTTATCTTAGTAATTCCAGCATGGTTGTTTTCATCTAGAGAATAGTTAAAAGTCTTTTGTTGGTATTGCACTTTGATGTCATTTATTGGCATGCTTCCAGTAATTTGTAGCTATAACCTTGGCCTTTCCTTTATGTTTGTTACTTCAACTTTTGACAGTTGTAAATCATGAGCGTAGTTTAACTTTACTGTTTAATGACTTCAGTACTGGGGATTGGATATTTCGTGTTTGTTAATACAGTGTACTGTTACTGCAGTTATTGGTTTGTAGTACTTCTGCTTTTGGTTGTTACAAAATGGATAAGGAAACAAGCCCCTGGCCTTTAATATCAAAAATGTAGCCATAGCACTCCCTCCAAAGATTCAAATGACATGTGTCATCTTCCAGGGATCAGAATACTTAAATGCTGAAATTTGCAAACATTTTAGTCTGCAGACTCTCCCGCCCAGAGAAAAGAAAAACATCAGCAGGTGACCGAGTAAACTCCTTAAGCTCCCTTTCCAGCACAGATCCCTAGACAAGATGCTCTTCACCCAGTTGAACCTAGGCCATCTCCAAATGCACCTCCTTCAGTTCTGCACATTTGTTTTCTTCACACTTGACTAAATAGTTTCTCCTCAGAGCACGAGCTGCCCAGATTTTTACACTTCAAGCTGGCTTTGACCCTTTTTGTCAAGTCCTCCAGGTTGATGTATAGTTCTATAGCTCCACTAGATTGGGAAAAGATGGTGACAGCCCTTTTAAAGGCCCAACAAGAGTTGTTTGTCATCTCACCCCCCTCTGTCACTAGGGCAGCCAGAGATAAGCCCTTTCCATCTACTTTTGTGGTTCCTATCCTGGGCCAATTCAGAGAGTCACAAGCATCAGGGCTGACTGTAGAACTGATTGTGATTTTGTTATGTTGTTGACCCCCTCAGCACCTTTGACACTGATGCCAGTCCCCTTGATACCTATATTCATTAGGAACATGGTGTTGCCACTAATATGTCATTTGCACATGACCCCCAACACCCCCCTCATGATCAAGCTCAGTGTCTGTTTTCATCATTCAGTACTTTGGTGCTGAAGACCCTCTCATCTATGTCAACCTCAGGGAATGTTGGTGCTCAGCACCAACATTCAAGATTGGGAAGTTGGTAGTAGGGAGGACTTTGTTTATTCTAGCTGTGGAGAATACGCATATATCAGGATGCCCCTATCCATGCTTACCTCCCAGTCTGGTATTTAGCCATATGCCATATGCACCATGCTTACCTCCTAGCTTGGTACATTAAGCTATCATTCTTTTTCCCAACAGGACACAGGAGTGCTCCTTCCTCAGCAAAGATCTCCAGATAGGATGCTCCTCACCCAGTTGAATGTAGGCCCTCTCCAACTACACTTCCTTCAGTTCTAAACATTTCTTTTCCTTTCAGTTGACTTAATACTTTCTCCTCTAGAACATGAGCTGTCCAGATTTATACACTCCCATCTGGCTTTGGAAAAAGCTGATGATGGCCTTTTTAAAGGCCTGACGAGAGTTGGTTGTCATCTCAGACCCCTCTGTCTCTAGAGCAGCCAGAGATAAGCCCTTACACATCTGATTCTATGGTTCCTATCCTGGGGCCAGTCATGGAGACACACGTATCAGGGCTGCCTTTGGAACTCACTGAGAGTTTGCTACATTGTTGACCCCCTCAGCACCTGTGACATTTATGGTGACATTTATGATAATTCCCTTGATACCTACAGGAACAAGGTGGTCTGTACTAATATGTCTTCAGCACAGTGCTTGACTGCCCTCTAGACCCATTCTTGGTGTCTATACTTTCAGTGTTCAGTTTTCTCATCTATGTCAGCCTTAGGTTCAATGTCACCAACAGTCAAGATTGGGGAGTAGGATAGCCATGGGAAAGTACCAGGTCCAGATTGAGTCCCTTGAATTTTAAAAATGGAAAAAAAAGTTTCACATATCTTACTACAGCATTATAATCAAATCTGGTGGATAAAAGCAATCCCCGATGGCATAGAACATTATAGAATTATGTTAATGCAGAAAGGCAAGGGAGATAAGCTGACTTGACTAATTATATGCTGATCTCACTCGAATTTGGACATAAAAAGTTTGGCAAAAATCTTAATAAAAGGGTTGGATGGGGGATTTACCCAAGATTGTAAGACTAGTACAAAATAGATTTATTATGGGCAGGCAGAATATTGATAATTAGTGAACTTTGGCTACTCTTCTTGAAATATTACTCTGGAGTAGTTTTGTTCAATATTAAAAAAAAAAAAACTTTTGATGTGGTACATTGGAACTTTCTGTTAAAAGTATTGCAGAGAAGGGAATATGGGGATGTATTCATTCAGTAGATTAACATAATGTATAATTAACCCATCTTTGATGTTTTAATAAATAAAGGAATATTTACAAAAGGAAAAAACTGAGACAGGAGTCAGGGATGCCCTTTATCATCAGGATTGTTTAGCAATTTAAGAGTTTGGATTGCAAATTTATGAGGCACTAGAACGAAAGCAAATAACTGGAGGCAAGATCATGCTTCATCTGCACACTGATGATTGTAGTTTAATGGTTGAAAACATAAACACTGTACCAGTGGTGCTAGATAGCAAAGTGTCAAGACTGGAACTGAACTGTAATAAAACAGTGCTGGTCAGGATAGAAGAAGGAAAAGTACTATGACCTGTTGGTGATATACAGGATATGGTGTTTTACTCCTACCAAGGTTTAGAGGTGGGCTATACATATGAAGGGGAAGCTATAAAAACTTAGATAATCTTTATAAGAAAATAAGCAACGTTTTACAAAAAGGTGTATCTACATAACAGTTGGCAAAACAAATGCTATCAAAATTATGATTCCCTCTCATATTATAAATGTCTTAAGACATTTCCCAGTATGGTTTGTCCATCCTTTGGCAGACAAAATCCAGATTCTACTTGAAGAGTATGTTGGTGAAGGAAGCCAGCATAGAAATTCTAAGGCAGGAAATCCTAGCCCCTCCTTCCAAGGGGTAGATAGTGTTTGATTCACCTTCCTTCACAGACCGTGGCATTTAAAATAGCACAATGGAGATGGCTGCACAAGGGAAGCAAAGATTCAGAATTATTGAGTGGAGTCTCAATTGTTCTCTACAAGGAGAGCTTATGGCTCACTCTTAGGGAAATTGGGAGACATATATTAAACAACCTGGAGATATATGCTCTACAAGACGATCTTAAAGACAGAATTCCAGGACATAATCAGATAATATGGGAAGAAATAGGCAAATATGGATGGGAACAGTTAAGGAAGCTAGGTAAGCAAGACAATGGACATGAGGTAAGAGTCGTTCATTCCCAAGAAATATGAAACTGTTCCCAGTTTAGGGGGCAAAATAGCTTCACATTTAATACATTGAAGAAGATAAATGTTAAATGCTCAAACACTGCATAAGAGAAGAAATGAGGAGAGGGGTTTCTTGAAGCAAGTACAGCAGTAAGAAAATGGCTAGCATTAGCTTTATATATAAAAACGTCAGACAGAACAGAAGTGTTAAAAGAAGAGCTACAGCAGATAGGGTTAGGATGGTCTAGGAGCATATTAAAGAGAAAATAAGTGAAGACAATTGGAAACCTGCATGAGAAAATGCCTCTTATCTTGGAAAATGGACATATTTATGGAATCAACAAATGAGAAACATTCATTTTTGATACAACATTGAATAAAGTAGCACAGGATAGATGATTTGTAATTTAAAATGTTGAAGATGTGGAACTAAAGACACATGAATGTTTCATGTTTTGGAAGTGTAGTAGAACATTCCTAGACTTTGAGAAAGTAAATGACAAGGTCCCAAGAAAGCTGCTTTGGGCAGACCTGTGGTGGTTTGAAGTCCCAGAAACATAAGTAGAATTAGTGCAAGCGATGGACAAGGACCCATTGACTCAAGTATGAACAGTGTTCGGTGTCACAGAGAGTTCCCAGTGGAAGTGAATCAGGGTTCATCTCTGAGCCCACTGCTGTTCATACTGGTGATGGACTACATTAGCAAAAAGGTTGCAGGGGATAGATCATTAAAGTTGCTGTATGCAGATCATGTGGCATTACATGTAGACCCTAAGCAAGAACTTCAGCAAAGGATATGGGAATGGGATGCAAAACTGAAGGTATGTGGGATGAAACTGAGTACAGATAAGACAATTGTAATGTCAGCAAATGGTGTTCAGAAGAAGTTGAGAATTGAGATAGAAGGGAAAATAGTGGAACAGGTTAACAGCTTCAAGTATCTGGAAGGGGTGGTTAAGGAGAAGGGAAGTCTGAATGAGGAAGTCAAAGCTAGAATCAGAGGGGCTGCAGCCAACTGGCCCAAAGTGTTAGGTGTAGTATATGACATAAGAATGCCAAAGAAGCTGAAACATTAGGTGTACAAAACAGTACTGCGACCAGTACTACTGTATGGTATGGAAACATGGCCAGTAAAGGCAGAAGCTACATATGACAGAAATGTAGCACCTATGATGGATGATAGAGTGCACACTGTGGGACAGACACAGATATTAAGAGATAAGAGCAGAAGTTAAAGTAGCCCCAGCTGCAGAAAAAGTCAAAGAGAACAGGTTACAGTGGTTCAGGCATATGCTCAGAAAAGCAGACAACAATCTGGTGAAGAAGATTTGGGACAGACAGGAAGAAGGCAAAAGGAAGCAAGGGCATCCAGCAAAGAGGTGGATGAATCTTGTGAGAGAAGACCTGTGAGAGGAGAGTGGCACTGAATAGAGAGAGAGAGAGAGAGAGATGGTGACAGTTGACACTACTCCCTGACCCTGTGTAGTTAATGGGAAAAAGGGGGTTGATGATGATGATGAGGAGAACACAAAAAAGATGGAGGCAGACAACTCAAGAGTAGACTGAGGTATTTGGTAATCAGGGTGAGAGATACACAATAGGTTGGAGAAGGGATGAATTAACCACTTGAATGCTACTGGTGTTTGTACCAAAAATGGTAATAGCAAAAGAATGATGCATTCTGTAAAAGTGGTGAGTTTATAAGTGGAATACTTGAAAGTGAACACC
>NC_056731.1:607548753-607618753 GCF_019279795.1 Protopterus annectens | reverse complement strand
CTCAGGTTTCAAAACTTGCTTTGAAGAGTGTATTTGAAGGTTTAGACATAATTTCTAGAAATGCAGACACTTCTGTTGTATTGAGAAGGTATGTTTGGTTAAACAACCAGAATGTTTCTGCAGATTAAAAAAACAGTTTTTGAATACTCCTTTAAGTTCTGAATTTGTGTTTGGTCCTGCTGCGACAGAGATTCTCAAACCATGGGATGATAGAGGTAAATTGATGCATGGAGTATCTAGAATGTTTCATATTCCTATGTTCTACCCTAATAAGGCTTCCAACTTCAAAGGATAATACAAACAAAATCCAATTTAACAGGTGTCAGGGTAGCAATAGGAAATAGTAGGAGGCTAATGCTTCCAATCTAAATAAAAAAGAGGTTCCTTTTCCAAAAAAGATCATTCCCTGCTAAAGAATGACTATGCCAAGACTCGTGGCATACTGTCCCTTTTTCTTGTCGATCCTCCCTTTTAACCTTTCCCCAAGCTTTCACTCAACCCAGCAGCCTGGCCACAGATAGTCTCAGACAAGTGGGTAATGGGAATAATTCAGTGACTATACTCTTTACAGTGGACAAAAAATCCTCCTCCCTCCAGGAAAATTCTCCTTTACCATCCACACCTGACACGTTTGTTCTCCATGGTACTCCTTCACAAGTGGCAAGCAGGGGTAATGTAATCAGTTCCTGCTTCACAAAATGGAAAATGATTTTTGACCAGAGTACTTTTGGTACCCAAACAAGTGCTATCATTGAGACCAGCATTCAATTGTTATATCTTAATTCCTTTCTGAAAGTGCCCAAATTCAAAATGCTTACCCTAAATATGTTTCTACCCCTTCTAAATGAACAGTTCCTAAAACTAAATAACTGCAAAAACCTTTGGATCATAGTCATATACATTCCCCCAGGCAACAATACTCCTATTCTAGAAGAAATTCTTGCCTGGGCAACTAACAACATAAAAAATTAAACTATTATTCTAGGCGACGTTGATATCAATTGGCTAGATATCTCCAATAATAACCCCTCCACTAATATCAACCTTCATATTTACACTCAGCTAATTTCTGACATCATCAGATCAGACAACAAAAACAATAAAGGCTAAATCTTGGATTGGCTCATGGTTACTGATCCTGACAAAATCACCTCCTCCGGCACACTCTCTCTGACAGTGTTAGCAACCACTCTTCAGCATTTATAATACATAAGCCCACCTCTTTACCAAACATTCACCAATATAGACATACCAGAGATCTATCCCACTTCTCCCCAAATACCTTCAATGACATCCTGCAGAACACTAACTGGAGTCCTCTGAAATCTCTTCCACTCAATGAAGCTGTGGATTTAATTCTACATTTCTCAGGATCTTGAATAGTCTTGCCCCACTCTGGCTAAAAAGAATCAAAGCAAAATATGCTAACTGGCTTGCAAAGTCCACAAAGCAAGTTATGTCTTCTAGGGACAAAGCCTGGAAAGCCTGGTAAAAAAAAAAAAAACTCCTTCCAACCTCATGCAATACAAACATCTTTGCAATCAGGCCAAATGCCTAGTTGTCAAAAATAAATAAGAATACTTCCAAGCTATCTAAGACCAGCATAGACAAAACCCCAAGAAATTCTGGGGAGCAATTATCACCCTACTCCACCCAGGTACTAACAATATTCCATGCCCAAACCCAGAAAAAACTCCCTCAAAGCTAGCCTCACTCTTTAATACATACTTTATTGACACCATTGCCAAACTTACCACTGCCTTCTCCCCCATCAACCCAGACCAACAAGTATCAACATCAGAACATACCCTTTCAAATCCTCTACCTATTTTCTATCACCTATTCCCACATCTACCGTCCAAAAACTTCTTCATAAACTAAAAGCATGTACTAACACCCCAGATAACTTAACTGCAGAATACTTTCAACTTGTAGCCTCCTCCATTGCTTACCCCATCAGCATTCTCCTCAACAGGTCCATTTAGGAGTCATGCATATCTGATAGCTGGAAAAAAGCATTTGTCCTCCCTCTTCATAAAGGTGGCTGCAGCCCCGACATCTCAAACTTCCAGCCTATTGCCATTCTTTCCCCCATCTCTAAAATACTAGAGAAGTGCATTCATACCCAGCTCCTAGGTTACCTGGTAAAACACCAACTCCTTTCCCCCACTCAACATGGCTTTAGGCCCGGACATAGCACCAACATTGCCCTCATTTCCTTCTTAGACACAATATATAGAGCTCAAGATGCTGGCTCCTTTGTCCCTGCCCTCTTTCTTGATTTGTCAAAGGCATTTAACACTATTTCCAACTGCCTACTGCTCACTAAACTCTCTGACCTGGGCCTATCTCCACCTACCCTACAATGGTTTACTAAGGTGGCAGCACTCTCCTTCCCCTTTCATCAGTACAAATACAGGCATTCCCCAAGGTTCAGTTTTGGGTCCTCTCCTATTCAGTATATTTGCCAATAACTTTCATACCACTCTGACCCACTGCACTGAATCCAATATGCTGATGACTCAACTATCATCTCCTTTTCAAAATCTGCCACTGCATTACAGCATCTCACACAAGAAGCTTTTACCTCCACCGACACCTGGATGTCTCAAAACCATCTCATCCTTAACCCCAATAAAACAAAATTCTTAATGTTCACACCTACAAAATCTACCCCTGTTAACAAGTCACTACTTACTGTTCACTCCCAAAACAACACTGTCATCGAAGTTGTCCCTAGTACCAAATTGCTAGGAGTCATCATTGATGACAAATTACATTTTGATCTTCACATCTACTATAACATCAAAAAAACCCATCAGAAGCTAGGTGCCCTTTATAGGCGCAACTGTTTTCTTAGCCTCTCTGCTAAAAAGGCTCTGGCATCATCTTTCCTGTTTCCAACTCTGCTATACGGTGGCCCCATCCTCACCAATCTACAGTCATCCTTAAAAACGAAACTTGACTCTTGCTACAACAAAGTTGCACAATTTGTTGCAAATGCTAAATGTTCTACCCACCAATGCTCCTCTCTGCATCAGCTAAACTAGCTAGAATCCCCTCACCATCTCATTTATCTACAACTAACTACAGCCCACAAGATAATCTATCGACCTGAAACCTGCCCTTCTCTCTCCTCCACACTACGTACCATCCTAATCGCCACCTCAGGTCTGCAAATGAAACCCAAGTTCTCAGCTGGCCAAATGTATTCTCATACTGTCTCCAAGTTATGGAATAATCTCCGTCCTTCATTCAGGACTATCAGCAACCCTGGCTCCTTTAAAAAAATCCCTCAAATTACATCTCTCCTCCCACTGGCTATGCTCATGTACCCCAACACATAACCCCAACTCCTGATGTCTCTCTCTGGAGTCTCACCTTTAACTATTCAATTACAAACATCTCATCTCCTTCTCTCTACCATAATGACCTCTTGCTGTCTCATTAACTTGACTCTTTCTACCTATAGCCCTGCTGTTACCTTCTTTCTACCCTGTAGTCAATCCACTCTGCTAAGAATTCTACAGGTATATTTATTCTCATGTGTTATTTAAATACTTGTCATCTATTACTGCCACATATATACCTGACTGTAAACATTATCACTATTTTTGCTATTTATTGTCCTTTAAATGTGAATGTACTGCTTTTAGCACTCTGTTCTATGTATTATTAATTTACTTTTGTATGTAATTAATGCAGAGCTTTTCTCCCTGGGCCACCACTGAAAACAGGCTCTTTATAGGCCCAGTGGACTTTCCCAGTTGACAAATGTAATAAATAAATAAATAAACACTGTTTCATGGTGACATTACATCTGAAGGATGTTTGTCATCACATTCCATGTGCTCCCTACTTCAAGATGAACTTACAAAAGTCATGTCTCACATCTTCACAAAGAATATTCTTCCTGGGGTGCATTATGTACACATGTATGACCTTTCTATCAGAAGACAAAGTCTTGAGTTTTCAGAACATTTTCAGGAATTTCTCTCTTCAAAAAGCTGCTTCTGCAAATGCTTCTAAAAAATCTAGGCTTCGTGGAATCAATGATCTTCATGACATGGACTTCCACGATGGCTGCACACTGCTCAAAAATTTAATTGTAGCTCTCCCAGTGTGGTAATAGAATCTGAGAAGTAAGAGCCAGTGATATTGTCAGCTTGGGTTAAATTCAGTTGCTGGCTAACAACTGCATTGTCTGGATGCCAGCTAAGAAGAAATTTAGAGTGAAAAAGTGAAGAGAAAACACTGGCTGGGAAAAATCCTGCAGGTCTTAAGTAAAAAGCAGTTCAAGTTTCAGCTTTGGTATGAGAGATGGCTTCCAGTAATTTATAAGAAAAACAAATCATGAAACACTGATGAAATTCATCAACTGAAATAAAAAAAGGATGGAACAAATGAAAGATGCTGACATGAAAAAAAAGGCTGACTGAATATGAGGCTTCTCAAGAAGAGCTGTTTCAAAATATCCTAGAGTTAGAAGAACACAAAGAGAACACATGAGATTTTCTGCTGTACCCAAGTAGCTGGAAGAAACAGACTATATTAATTTAATTAAAGACCAAATAAGCAACTGGACTGATATTCCACAGCAGGATTTGTTAATTGAAAGGACACATCAAGTGTATGCTTCAAACCTGGCCATGAGAAAACTGCTAAGACCTATATTAGTAGAGATGCAATCATACCAGCAGAAAGAATTTGATCCTGACAAAACTGTGGAATAATGGAAACGTATTCCAAAGTGTAAACAGCAAAGTATTTGTGGAAAATGATTATTCACTGTACACCAAGCAGAAGAGAAGTAAATGAATCCCAGCAATCAGAAAATGTCAGGAGGCAAGTGTGAGAATCAAGCTGCTTTATCCAGCTACTTTCAGAATATTTTTTCTTGGATGATCAAAGATATTTTTGGATGCAGAGCAGGTTAAGGAGGAAATAAAGTTTATCCAACAAAAAGTGAGCAAAGGGGATTCTGCTTCTCATTCTTCTAACAATAAGGTTCATAGAGAGACTGTGCCAGTGAAACCTTATCCAATGTCCAAAGGAAAATGCTGAGAGACAGAAAAAAGTACAGGAGGTGACTAGAAGAATCAGTAGTACACTGGACTTGAACCAAACTTTGGTGCAGGGAGATGGAGGTGAACAGGAACCAGCAACAATAAAATTATTGAATACATGGGAAACTATAAAGCACTGATCACATCTGTAAAATATGTCCCTGCAAGAAACAGTGGCTGAAAAAGACTGGACTTCTACTTCTTTTGTTAAACTTGTGACTGGATTGTAAACCATATACTCCACTTTATGTCATTAATATTTAGAAGGACACTAAAAGGTAAAAATGGTAACTGTACATATTTTTTATTAGTATTTCTATCTATAAAACATTTCATGATATAAACTGCATTTTATATAGTAAATATATTGTGGTTGTGGAAGGTGCTCCTCTAAGAGTGGTTCAGATGGACCCCCTGAGCCATCTGCTTGCAGACATGATGGTTGATGATGGCCAAGATGGACTACCATCTAGATACTCACATATTCATAAAGCAGCCTCTCCTTCTCCAGCTTATTGGGTCCCATCAGAGCATGTCCACTGCAACACAGCTTACCAAAATTCTGTGTTTCCTAGCTTCCACTTTCAGAAGACCTACAATACACCTGGGGAGGTTGGTGTGCAAAATTCTGAATGGATCCTATTCAAGAGTTCAGTAGCTGGGGTGGTAGTAAGCAGCAACAAATTAAGGCAACCATTGCTTGTGATGATAGTAACCATATATTCTGCCTGTGGCCATCTGAAATGAGACAAGCTTTCTGGTTAAAAAAGAAGTGCAGGAGGCATAGGCTACAATGTTGTATGCCTTGACTCTCAGTCTCCATTTAAAAGGATGGACAATGACATCATATCATGATATTACATTTTCAAAAAATGCATATCTGTAATCAACAATGTAATGAGTGTTAGTTGTAAGACACACAGTGCACCTTCCAACAATATCTTTTGTTGTACTGGGACTTCCTGCATGTTTGATTGCTTGCTTTCTTGCTGGTGCTCTGCCATGTGAATGGAAACACCTGTCTTATATATTAACTTCTGGAACTTGCTGGCATTGTATTGTGGTACAAAAGGTATAATGTGTAAAATTTGTGTTCAAGCCCTGATGGTATCTACATAGAGGCCACAAAGGTTGCTGAGATGTATACCCTTTGATAAGCCTTACTGTTGCTTACTATTAATGGTTATACTTGTATCAAGGATTCAAAGGCATTTTTTGATATGTGCAGTTAACATCCTGTACATGACAAGCAATGTGACACATGGGCTGTATTTGAAAATATTCTGGATGAATAGCTGTGAAATCATAAATCATCTGTGGGGGTATACAGGATGGTGCTCGTTGATCATGTAGCTTAATTCATTTGACAGCTCTCAGGCATAGCCAGCTATGCTTCTCAATTATTTTTTGAACTGCATGTCTACTATATACCTATTAGCTTATCAGCCTAATATATAATTACCATGTATCCTACAAATGTAGGGTATTTTTGGGTGGCACAGTGGTGCAGTGGTAGCATTGTCACTTTACAGCAAGAGGTTCTCCGGTTCAGTTCTTGGCTAAGGTGCCTTCTTTGCGGAGTCTGCATGTCCTCCCTGTGTTTGTGTGAGTTTCCTCCCACATTACAAAGACATGTCTCTGGAGTGTTTCTCCCTGGGCCTCCGCTGAAAATAGTCTTTGTTCCAAGTCGGACTTTCCTGGTTAACAAATGTTAAATAAAAAAATGTCCATGTTGCATACAGAATATATATATATATATATATATATATATATATATATATATATATGTGTGTGTGTGTGTGTAAACAAAAACATGTTTATTGATGAGTAAATTTCCATAATCTGTTTCTTTTGCATGTCATTATATGATTATTAGTATACAATGCTGACCACATACATTTTCATACTACTGCGATTGTACTACAGATATCTCTGAATTGCACATGCCCTGCATGACAACACTTACTGCACAGTTTAGCCTTACACAGTGTGTTTTTTTTTTCTTTCAGTATACTCTGTACTGTGTTTTCTGTCCTGTAAGCGTACCAAAAATATACACAGATAACAATGTACCTGTAAACATTTAATTATGTATTTTAATAAATAATGAGAGCAACAAATAGATGTGTGCTGTACTCTGTAAGGTACCATGAATTAAACGTGACGTCTGTATGAAATAATTTCATTTATTCCCATTATTTATTTATTCAGTTGTTTATTTATTTGTTTCTTTACTTATTCATTTACTTATTATTACTATACACCAGCATAAACTGTATCCTGAAGAATGAACAAATACCTATTCATACTTACACCATCTTACTCTCACTCCTTTAATCACGCCCTTACTTCTGTCAATTTCTTTCCCCTGGCATTTTCTCTAAGTATACTATAAGTGTTTTTTCTTTCAATTATTACAATTCCTGTTTGTATTATATTACCTTACCTTTCATTTGTGTATAAACTGGCTAAACTTTCTCTTAACTATTAAATCATTGTCATATAACTTGCATCAATTCTTAACAAATGTTTTCATATTATATATAATTTGGTATAATTACTTAAACTGCATTTGTTTTATGTATTATTTTTAAAGACTGTAAAATTATTTTCTTAAAATGTTTTAGAATGCTTTGGAGCTTTTCTTCCTGGGTCTCTGCAGAAAATGAGCTCCTACCCAGCTGGGTTTTCTCAATAATCAAATGTCAAGAAATAAATAACACTAATTTCAGTTTGATAAGCATGTATTTGGACTGGCTGGCAGACCCTTTTCAGTCACAACCTAAGCTCCATGATACAAAATACAAACAGAAAATTATAAATAGAATAATGAATTATACCACTTTCCTGAAGGAATTTCAAACAGTTAGGCAAAATGCAGAAATGGAATTCACTTCCAGTGGTTCATTGTCAAGGAAAATGGCCAGTCTATTTTGTCAAAAACTGTTTGTTTGCTCCCCCCGAAAAGAGAAGCAAACAGTCATTTATTTCATTCTTTGGTCGATGAAGTCATTTTCATTCTCTTCACAGCCATTATTTTCCTACCACAGCAAATTGCCATAGGACAAAGAAGAGCATTCACAAGTGGTAACCTTACATGTCTATAAACAGATCCCTGGACACTCCAAACACAAACTACTGTCATATCATTGTAGACTGTTACTTCATCAGCATCAATTGGGAACACAAAGACAGACTCTCCTGGGGAGTATACACAGCTGGGTTTCACCAAAGGTGCTGAATTATCACTGGAAACCCTCCTGCATTTTGAAGCTTTGTTACTATACACTTATTCTAATCTGGCTATCTATCTATCTATCTATCTATCTATCTATCTATCTATCTATCTATCTATCTATCTATCTATCTATCTATCTAATCTGTCTGTTGTTTAACTAAATGTAAACCCTTTTGAGTCAAACCACAAATTTACAAGTAAAACACATACAGACAGTATCCTAATGAAATAGTAATACATTTGTAGTTATTTATTTTGACTTGATTGGGCCATCATCATCATCATCATCAACCCCCTCCCCCCTTTTTCCCATTTTCTAGATAGGGTTGGGGTGTTGTGTCTCTTTTGCCATCACCCTTGATTCAATGGCACTATCCTACCTTCTTCAATACCCATGCCTGACTGTTGCATGTCTTCTGTCACACAATCCATCTAGCTCTTTGCTGGATGCCATACTTTCCTCTTTCTTTTATCCTGCCTGTCCCAAATCTTCTTCACTAGATTGTCTTCTGCTTTTCTGCACATAGTATACCCAAACCATTGTAATCAGTTCTCTTTGACCTTGTCTGCAATTGGAACTACTTTGGCTTCTGCTCTGATGTTCTTATTTCTTTGTCTGTTCCACAGTGTATATTCTACCACCCATCTCAGGCACTTCATCTCCATTGCTTCTAGCTTCCTCAACTGCTCTGCCTTTACTGCCCAGGTTTCTGCACCATACAGTAGTACTGATTACACCACTGTTTTGTACACTTTACATTTCAGCTTCTTTGGCATTCTTTTGTCATACTGTACACCTGACACTTTGTGTCAGTGGGCAGCAGCCTCTCTGATTCTAGTTTTGACCTCCTCATTCAGACTTATCTTCTTGACCCCCTCCCAGATACTTGAAGCAGTTAACCAGTTCCACTACTTTCCATTCTATCTCATTTCACATATTCTTCTGATTTCCTCCATTTGCTGCCAGTTTAACTGTCTTATCTGTACTGTTTCATCCCATATGCCTTAATTTTGCCTCCCATTCCCCTGTCCTTTGCTGATGCTCTTGCTCAGAGGCTGCATGTAATGCCATACCATCTGCATATAGCAACTTTGTTGCTGTATGCAGATGGTATGCATATAGCAACTTTGTTGATCTAGCCCCTTCAACCTGTTTGCTAAGGCAGTCCCTCACCAGTATGAACAACAGTGGGCTCAGAGCTGAACTTTGGTGCACATCCACTCCCAATGGGAACCCCTCTGAGACAAAACACTGCTCATACTTGAGTCACTGGGTCTTTGTACATAACCTGCACTAATTCTACCAATGTTTCTCGGATTTTGAACCACTGCAGCACTGCCCAAATCAGCTTTCTTGGGACCTTGTCATATGCATTCTCTAAGTCTTTGAATGCCCAGTTGGACTCTTTCCTCATCTCTAGCTTCTTCTCAACTATCTGTCTCAATCCAAACATTGAATACGTTCTGCTGCTTCCTGATCTGAATATGAACTGCTCATATCCCATCTTACCTTATACTACTCTGCTTATTCTTTTTTTCAATCATCCTGTCCATATGTTCATAGATGTATACTAGGCCAGTGACCACTAGGGCCCTTATAAGCCTTGCAGTGCAATCCAACTGTGACCTACAAATTTGATTTATATACGGGGTGATTTACTGATAGTCTCTGTCCAGTAGAGACAGTGGCACCAGATCAGGGTGAATTTCTGATTACCCATCCATTGATCCACGTTGCACTTAAATAGGGAGAAACTCTGCTTCAAAAGAATGGGGAGCCTGTTCCAGAGAATGGAAATCCTATGAGAAACATATCTGTTCCTCCATGTCCTATTTTTATTGCAAGCAAAATTTAGGTTTTTTAATTTAGTAGTTCTGATGCTATTTGTTTTATGGATGTGCAAAAGGTTCATCAAAACAGGGTCCAGGAATGCCTTGTATGCCAGGCAAAGGTCACCTCACAGAAGTCTGTATGATACCAAGTAAAGAGACAGTACTTTGAGGTAATCAGCATAGGACATTGTGTTTACTCCCTCTATTCTTTTTGCAAGGAACCTTCATGGGTACTCCATTTGCTACATGTGGCTGGTCAGGTACACACTGAAGGGGCATTATAGTCTATGATTGGTCTCATGAGGAACTTGCACAGTGGGATGATGACCTCTCTGGACCTAGCTACCATGCCCTTGATTATAAGTTGAGCAACACAGATGGATTTTCTTACTACCTTAGACACATGTTCCTCGAAGGATAGGCTACAATCAACATGATTGCCCAGATCCCTGACTAAGGAATCAACTTTTAGGGGTGTTTTACTGATGGTGTAGTTCCCGTGTTTGGCAGACTTCCCAAAAGGTACTGTAATGCATTTCTTGGTATTGAGTGTTAACCAAGACTTTCATGCAGTGTGACAGAAGTTTGATACCGCTGTATCCCATTTGTTCATGAACACTAGCACTAGTATGCTTATTATCCAGTCATCTGGGATATGCCTTTCTTGCCACACTGATATGAGTACCCTCAGGAGCCATTTCTCCCCTATCACACCCAAAATCTTTATCATATATGCTGTGACCTCATCTGAGCCTGCTGCTTTCTTTGACTTCATTTTCCCACATGCTGTTCTTACTACTTCTAGGGTGGGCTCCTCCTCCTCTTCTTTCATTGTAGGTGGTACCTGAGGCAGTACAGCTTTTTTTGGATTTTCTTCCAAGGAAGGTTGGAGGTAGCACTCACTACTGTACTGCCCTACAAATCAGTGATGTAATAATTTCAAAACCATGAGACATTAGCAGTATCACAACTTCTGAACCTCAGTAAAATAAGACCAGTACTGTATTAGACTTTAAGGACAATTGCCTTCATATCTTATGATCGTACTGAAATAGCTTTTCATGGCCACAAGTTCCATGAACCCCAATAACATCATAGGAATTGCACAAAAACAAAATCATACAAGGTGATTAACAACTGAATAAATAAAAAATAGAATCACCACAATGGCCACAACTCAACACCACCCCATTTTAATAACAATTAAAAAGGAGACTTAACGCTTTCGCCCATAGATACATAAGGCATCATCAGAGTCAATTTAAAATGAATATCCATTCACTTAAAAAGGTTTTAATCACATGACTCACCTAATTAAAAAGCAATTTAAAAGAACTGCTGTCTAAAGAGACTAAATCTTCAAATAAAAAATAAAACATGAATTAATTCAGAATAACAGCTCACCAGAATAACAGTACAAGATACAAAGACATAATTCAACACATTGTAAAAAATATAAAGTAAACTATAAATAGCAAAACACATAAATAAAAACCCTTGCTAACAATATATAAATGATCTTATAAACATATACATATAATACATAGTATGTGGATATCAATCTATTAAAGTTAAGATAATCCAATTAAAACTGCATAGATCTAAATTTCAATATGCTAGTTATCATTAATACCAGGGGAAACTGTGGTAGTAAGTCTAAGTTGCCAGATAGTTTCTCTAACCTCATCACAGGAATTCTCTTTGTGATATAGAATATATGATGCAGTCAATTCCCCTAACATCTTCAATAACCACTTTCTACAGGGTGTGTCCACAAGCTGTTAAAGTAGGCCAAAGTGATCTCTTCACACAAGGTTCACAGGTTCATAGGTGAGTACTAGGCTAACTGCCCTGAGGGATATTTTAAGCCTAGCCAATACCCTGAGGTCAGAATTAAACCCTGTACCTTGTGTTTATGAGGCATAATGTTAACCATCATGTCAAACTCATCTCTTAAGGTCGTATTTATACACCTCCATATGCACACACATAAGTTGACTGCTGTGAGAATAGAACCCCCTGCCTATCTAGCTATGCAAGCTAGAGGACAGAGTACTTAAAGCAAGCACCACCACAAATGTCTTTAAAAAGGCACTGTACCTAGTGTCTGTGTGTCAAACAACCTACCTATTATTCCCCTCAAAGGTAAAATCTACAACTTCCTTTGGGGAGTACAGATCCATCAGTGTCACCAATGTCATGTGCAGGGTTATGGAGAGAGATTTACAGAACTTGTTCAGAAAGACATTAGTGACCTTCTGCTTCTAGATACTGAACATTCCCTCATTATGAGTTACTGTCTATCTTAGTAGGATGGCACATCAACAAATGTACACAAATGACAAAAAAAGTTGATAGACTTTGAACTGATAGAAAAGACAATGATAAAAAGGACTGCTTAGGCTTACAGTTCACTGTGTATATAGGGTCAGCGTTCTTCCCCCACCCTCTGACAAATGGCAATACAGTTCCAGTCTTCTGCTACCCCTAGGTTGATTTACCACCGCATCAACTGAAAACTGCTTTCCTGGACCTTTTTCTCCCCCTCCCAGCTGTGACACCCCAAAGTACAAAACTCCTATTACATTTCAATCTCTTCACAACACCTCTCTCTAGAAGGACAATATACTTATCCAAAGAAATAATTTAGAAAAAAAGCTTTTGCTAAAACATTTAATTGACTAAAGCAGGTACCAAAGTCCTCTACACCAGGCTGTGCTAGTCTACCTAAATGAATCTATAGTGCAACTTTCTAACCCAGATGAAATGCCTTAACTCAAAAGCATTACTCTTTTGGGGCAATATTTCCCATATTTTCACTTTAACCTCCACCTTGTTACCTTTAGCTGTAGTTCCATCTAATACTATCATCTCCCTTATGCTCAGTGCACTGTACTATCAGTAACATCAGTGTTCATCTATATTGGAAATATGTATGTATAAACAGTGGCATGTACTACAATAATATCACTAATAACTTTGTATGCATCCTGTAAAGTCTGTGTAATGAGTGTTCACCTATAGGAAATTGTACTACTGAAAACTTACACAAGACTGTATGTGAGAAACATAAATAAAAATAAAAGAAAAGAAAAGAAAGGCTTCTTTAACTTTACATCAAAACAAAAAATACTCAAATCAAGGTTAACCTTAAAATGCCATCAGAGGAAATAAAAAAATAAACACCATCAGGAACACAAAGGCATCCCATGAATTTTGACTAACATCAAAAGCTAAAGACTATTGCAAACCATTCATTAGTTACATTAGGAACTAAGGAATAACACCCAACATTCCTCAGATCTTATTCAAAATGGTGCTATCTACTTGGATCCAGTAGAGGTAGCCAACATACTAGCAGACAAAGTCAGTGCAAATTACATTCCTGAAACAACTATACACATTCCACATATCCCACAGACTCCCAAACCCCATTATAACCAAAGACCACTTGCTAAATCTACAGAATGAAATATACATCATCCAAGGGACCTGATAATGTACCTAGTTGCCTGCTAAACAGTACAAAACAAGTCACAGTTGACCCATTGTATTTGTCCCTGAAATATCTCACACAGCTGCTGTGAAGCCACTTGGCAAAGCTAGACCTACCACTGATCCCCTTTAACTACAGACATATTAACCTGACTAGTCTCATCTGCAAAGCCATGTAAGCTATCATTATTGACCTAAATAAGAGATCCTGTCTAATGATTCTGGTCAACTGCTTTGAGCGAGTAACACAAACCTAGGGAAGTGGACATGCTATCCATACAGCATGCCTTGATCTGGTTAAGTATTTTTGACATCATACCACATGCTAACATAATAAACATGCTGACTGAGCTCCAAAATTACCCATAACAATGGCAGTTGCAATTGTGTCCTAAGTAAATATGAAGTTGGTCAGTGGTTTTCCTCAGTGCTCTGTGCTGGCACACCTATGATTTGCCATCTACTTTGCAGATCTCCAAATTACAAATGGGGATCTCTGGCTAATCAAGTTTGTGGATCAATACAGATTTGGTGTCATCCTCAAACCCCCCTCTGATGTACAGAAGCAGCAACTGGAACTTAAACATGTCAACAAGTAGTCCTCAAAAAATGGATTACATTTAAATACTAAAACATTGGGTAAACAATCTCTTCATCCATATTATAGTATAGACAACACCCTTCTTCAAATTAAAATTGCGGTGTAACACCTTAGAACATGAATAGCTAATTTTCTTACCTTTGACCATCACATTGCAACAGTAGTTAGGACATCTTTTTACCTGGCACAACTGATTGCAAAAGGTATTTCATTTAGATCAAATGATATTTTTATCTCTCTATATTCCACATCGATCATACCTATTATTGAATACAATGCACTAATTGGGACGTATCTTACTAAGCAAAGCTAGCAACTGGAAAGACCCCAAAGCTTCCAAACCAAAAAGATCACAGGCTTAAAACAAAGCAGCTACTTGGAGATGCAGGAAGTACTTTCCCTTTATTTACCGTCCTGTAGACTTCTTAGTGGTGATCTGTGCTTTTCCTTTCAGGCCAATGAGGATCCAGTAGTCCAAGGCCTTTTTATCTCCACAAATCAAACAGTTTCACTAACACTAGAACCAGGGATTTAAACCTGCTTCAGCAAATAAATAAAACATGGTGGACATAGATTTGTCACACACTTATCCCTTCTCTGGAACAAACTTTCACTCAAAATTAAGTACTGCAACACACACTATTTCTTCAACAAGGCACAAGACATCTAGATGGGTATCCAAACATTCACCCCTGATATGACTAGCCTATTACACCTTGAAGAAAGAGCACAAATGAAGGCAAAAGGCAAACTGATCCACTCCTAAGTATTTATTTAGCACTTTTGTTTATAAAATGCAAATGTCCTCAGAATGAAAACTTAAAAACTTGAACCACAGTGGCCAACTCATTTATATATGCACTAAAATCCATGTGATAATACTGTCTCTACTACCTTTTGGGTGACCCCATCCACCGGCAAACTTATTGAACTAATTTTGAGGTAAGCATGGGAGACCCCACACCCCATCAATCCACCCCCATGGGCACCAAACAAATTTATCACAGCCCCTGAAGACAAAAAATGTTGGACTAAAGGCATTGTAGTAAATGCCATGGTCATGGCAGCTGTGACCGAAAAAGAACTTTCTGAGGAGAGTTCTACTATCCATCCACCTAATAAGGATTCTAGAATGATGGCTAGCTGTGAGAAGTGTATCTTCTTCAGCGACCTTTGCCTTATGTTCAAAGAATTATTTATCCCATTTCACCAGATTGCAGAGGGATCTGATCAAGGAGCTTTTGAATATCCTCAAAGGAGCTGTAGCTAAAGGGGTATGGGATAAATTTTTCTCTTACCCTGCATTCAGTAGCCAACTCTTCCATGTGGCTCATTTCATATGCAGCCAAAGGAACAAGTAGAGTGGTGAGTTTAGGCATCTCTATGAGGAGGCATACCTGGATGCACCTTTGCAACTTTGTGGAGCCTTTCAAGTCTTCATTTGTCAATGCCCAGTTTGACAGCACATCCCACTTCAGCCCCAAGGTTAAAGAAATGCTGTTCAGGTGTGAACATGAAGGTTAAGACACTTTCTGCTGTGAGCATACATTTCCACCATTCAAAGACCTTATCCTAAAGGTCATAGAGGCAGAGGGAAGATGTGGTTTAGAAAATTGCAAGGGTCATACCAGGACACACATGGAAAATGTCTTACAACAATGGAAGATGCTGCCTTTGTTGCAAAAGAGGCCCACAAAATCAAAGTTCCAGAGAAACCTTCTTTGGCAAACCCTGTCAGTGCTCCTGAAAGGAGGCCCAATTATCCTACTCCTGAGGCAATCAGATGATGTCTATCGCTGCACCTACAAGCCTAGATAGACGGGTCTATATTATATCATCAAACGCTTAAAAAAGCGAACGCTGATTGATAGACCTAATTTAAGCAAAAGCTTACAATCTCGAACTGTTAGATCAGTGATTTTTTTTCCCAGGGAAAAAAATTGCTAATCCAAAACACATACACACAACACAAGCACACCAAACAAACAGAAATCCACACACATACACCTAAAATCTGATACCTAACCCTACACTAAACTATGCACACACCACTAACTACCCACTTACCTTAACCCAAACCCTAACCCTAAGGTCCATCACTATCGCACACTCACCTCACCCGCTCCCTAACCCTAACTCACTTAAATCCACCCTAACCCTCATGTCCACTCAATCGGACACACACCTAACCCGAGCCCTAACCCTAACTCACCTAAATCACCCTAACACTCACATCCACACAATCGCACACTTACCTGAATCAGACTGGTAACTTTCCACCATAACACTGAAAATACCAAAGCAACAGCAACGGACAACCAAATTCTTTCCCTAGGAAAAAATTTGAGTTTCTGCTGCTTCAATATTTTGCAGTTTCGCGAAAATAAGTTCAATCAATCAGCGTTCGTTTTTTTAAGCATTCGAGGATATAATATAGACCCTAGATAGACATAACAGATGAAACCTGGGTGCAGAGATAATATCCAGAGGCTACTTCATTCCTTTTTCCCATCCCACCCCTCAAAACAAAAAATCCCAGACATACCACCAGTCAAAGGGAACAAGCAGCCATCCAAGTTCAAAGATTGCTAGACAAAAGAGTCATCCAAGAAGTCACCCCAAACCAGAGAGGATCTGAAACTTACTCAAGGTTCTTTTTAGTACCAAAGAAAACAGGGGACTGGAGTCTGATTCTGGATTTCAGCAAACTAAACAAATCAGTACAAAAAAACAGGTTTTAGGTAGTCAGGGTACACTCTGTTCTTGGAAAAAGATGATAAGATATGCTCTATAGTCCTTCACTGTTTGTAGCACCACATCAAGATGGTCCAGATGGTCCAGAAGGCACTTACGCTTCCAGCTGGCAGCTAGTCATTTTCAGTTCCGAGCTCCACCTGTTGGTCTCACTACAGCCCCCAGAGTGTTCACCAAATGCATGGCAGTAGTGGCGGTTCACTTGAGACAACAAGGATTCTGAGTGTTTTCATATCTGGATGACTGGCTCATTTCCTTCCTGAGCAGACATCTACTCATATACTGTAAGTGAGAGACTATGTCATACAAATCTGTGCAAAACTAGGCATCTCAATAAACTATGAAAAATCTCATTTGGAACCATCTCAAAATCTAGAATTTATAGGAGCCAGTCTAGACACAGCACAAATGGTAACCAAACTTCAACCACAAGAGTCAATACCATCCACAGTCAGGTCATGGCTTTGCTTCAGAGAAAGTCTGTAGATGTTCACCTGGTGCTATAAACTCTAGGGTCTATAGTGGTAGCCATCATTCCTGTCCCATTAGTATGTTTTCACTTGAGAATTTTGCAGTGGTTCCTAGTGATGCAACGGTCCATTTTAGATCTCCCAATGTCTTATCAAATTCAAAACAAAAAAAAAAAAAAGATATACGTGGTAAAAACAACCGAACTAAAGAAAATCACGAACTGAAGTAGAAACCAAGGAAACTATAAAAATCTTCAAGCGTTCACTCTTTATTTCTTCACTTTTCATCCAACAAGACTTCTTCAGAAACAATCCATAACACTAAAAACCACACCCTTTAAATACAACCATTGATAAAACAATTATACAATTAATACAATAAATTAACTTGCAATACAAAATAAAATAGGATTTAAAGACATAGTCAACTGCTGTTACATTCATAAGAATGTTTTATGCCTATGGTCTTTTAAAAAACATTTTATATTTACTACTGCATTAAGACCTGGATGTTCATCAGTTATCAGTGCAATTTGCCAGGAAGTTTCTCTTTTCTCTAAATCATTTTTATAATCACCCCCTCTCTTATCTTTAGGTAACTGTTCAAGCACATAAAACAAATACTTTTTGTGGTGTTGGCAAGTCAAACTATGCCTGTAAAGTATGTTATCAAGTTCCTTATTTTTGATAGTCCTAACATGCTCTTTTATTCTCATATGAAGTGCCCTAGTGGTCATTCCAATGTAAAACGTTGGACAACCTGAGCAAACACTAATGTAAACCACTCCTCCCCAATTACAATCAAATCTCCCAGTGCTAAAAACAGTTAAATGTAAATGTGATAAAAACAAGTAGGTTCCTTCGTGAATAAACCTACACGAGGTACAAAAAACACATTTTATATATCCCTTTTACTCTTTCAGTATGTGGTATAGTTACCTTGCTAGTGTCATTACTTAATAAACTCTTCAAACAGTTGTTTCTCCTGTAAACAAACATAGGCTTTTCTCCTAAAGATTTTACTAAATCTACATTTCCCTTTACAATGCACCAGTTGTTGTTAACAATATTCCTAATGGCAAAACTATCAATGGTCATCTCCAAATTACAAACTAAACTACTAGATACTTTGTTAATATCCTGCTGAATTCCAAGATTTTCACTATTTAGTTTTAATAATGGTAAAAAAATAATGCCCCTTTTCATTAAAACTTCTTCAGCACTATTAGTTAATAAATCCATTTTATACCCAAGTTGCATAAAAAGTGAAATAATAAAATTCAATTCTTGTTTTAAAACTTCATCTTTAGTGGTTATCCTAGATGCTTGTATAAATTGTCCTCCAGGTATGTTTTTTCTTAATAAAGGATGGGTGATTGCTACTAAAATATAAATATTGGTTAGTAAAAGTATTCTTCCTAAAAACATTGCTATAAAAGCAACAGTTTATTAAGTCCATTTATAAAGTGTTATCTAAAAAATTAATGATTAAACCTATGCCTCTTAATGAAAATTTCAAAAAATCCATAGAAACATTAAGACCCTGTATAAAAGAGTTGTATTCATCTATTGTACCTTTGAAAATAAAAAAAACAGATCATCGGCAAACCTCTTGTACAAAATTATATTATCAAAATAGATGGTGGTGGGCAACAATTCTTTTTCCCACCATCCCAACACCAAATTTGCAAAGTCTGGAGCCACTGCAGAACCCATAGCCACCCCCTGTAGTTGCTGAAACTATTTACCATTAAATAAAACATAATTATGTTCCAAAAGTACTTATAACAAAGAACAATATAAATTAACATCAGTGTTAGAATAAGTAGTAAACTTTCTTAAATCCAGTCTGATAAACTCAATTCCTTCATTCCAAGGAATACAGGTAAACAGAGAAGTAACATCAATTGTAAACATAATCAAATCTTCACTATTAACATAAACAAAATTCTTATGAAATTGTGCAACATGAAATAAAAAAATCCAAAGAATCTTTTAAATAAGAAGGTAAACATTGTACCAATGGATTTAAAATAAAATTCAAATATAATGACACACCTTCAGTAACAGAATTCGGGGCAGAAACTATGGGTCAAGGGGGGGTTGTTAACATTTTTATGCATCTTAGGTATTCTAAACAGAACACCTATTTTTGAATGTTCAATATTCATAAAATCATACAGTTTGTATTCCAGCAAGCCATTCATCAAAAGTTCATATAGAAATATTTTAATGAAATTATAACCTGTATTAATATCAGTCAAATTAACCTGTTTATATTCATCTTCATTACTCAAAATATTTTCCATGGCAACAATGTAATCATCCTGATTCATTAATACTAGCCCCCCATCAGCTTTCATTGTTCTTAGCCCATGCATATTTTTGATGTCATTCAAAGCTTTCCTCTCAATAACATTCAAACTATAAAAACGATGATCATTAACTGTTTTTTGACTTAATAAATATCTAATATCTTTTTCACAACTCTTTTCAAAGGCTTTCAAAGTGCTGTGCAATCCTGGATTATAACAAGATGGTTTAACAAAACATGAGTTGTTCAGTTTTATTTCACCACACAAAAAATTGAAATTTAATTTCCTTGTGAAACACTTCAGGTCTAATATGGCATTTACAATATTAGCTCTCCGTGAAGGTACAAAATTTAAACCTAACTGTAAAACCCTCAATTGTGTGTCATTAAAAGTAAAACTGGATAAATTAAATATTTTACAGTATAAAAGCAAAACCAAAGCAGAAAAGCACACCAACGGAGACGGGGATCAGCGTATAAATAAAAAAGTAAAAATGCAAGTCAAATACCATATACGCTTTCCCCAATGGCAATAAAACGCTTTACAGCCTCCAAGTACCAGGAATCCAATATAAAACGTATCAGGCAGTTCTTAAACTTCAATAACTCTTTTATTGAGAACAAAAAACACAGTGAGCGCTTTCGCCGATAGGCTTCATCAGACTTTGTTCTCAATAAAAGAGTTATTGAAGTTTAAGAACTGCCTGATACGTTTTATATTGGATTCCTGGTACTTGGAGGCTGTAAAGCGTTTTATTGCCATTGGGGAAAGCGTATATGGTATTTGACTTACATAAATATTTTACAGTGTTCACTCACATTGCAATCAAATACTAGTCCTTCTTTCTCATGTTCTTGCTTCTCATTCGATCCCGTTGTGTCTGCCATTCGTCGACCAAGGACCCCAAGTTTTTTGATCCTGAAGGTAAATTCTCCGATGGATTCTCATTAGCTGGATAAAAAGGCAGTTCCTCAACAATGTCTGTAAACTCGCCTTCATCAATAGGATTCGCCACTCACCCAGAAAAGTAATCAGAGCCCATTTCCTTTTCCAATCGCGTATTCACATTACTGCTTCCTCTCAGCTTTAAGGAAGAAGCCCCTCCCCTGTCAAAATGATTGACAGAAGTTGATTTAACAGAAACGTTTTTATCACTGCCATTAATAGGAAAGACTCTTAAAAGAAAAGCTTTCCCCAAATTGTAATCTTCCTTATCTCTAAGTATCTTCTTTTGTTTACGTGCAACAACTATCCTTTTAACCCTCTCCAGGGAACTAAAAATAGCTTCATATTCGGCATTCATCTCACTGATGGTCCATAACTTAACCAGGACCAAGTCATCCTTATTCAGAATGACAGTTTTCAGTTCACCCATGGTTTGTTCGTTGTGTCTGATTAAGATTCTCAGAAAAGTTTTATCGAAGAAATCCACCAATTCAACATACAAAGGATGTCCTTCAATAATGCCATTAGTGAACAGCCCCTTAGGCACTATACAATGAGCAATGCACTGTTAAAAGTAAAGATTTTCTAATTTCAGTGCTCGATATTTCCTTAAAAGTTTTTCTAATGCAACCAACCTGTTTTGTAGCTCTTCCTTCTCAACAATAGCAGCAACCAGAACTTTGCTGTTCTCAAACGGGTTGCACTGATGGGAAAAAAACAGATGCCATATCCTTAAACAAGTTAGGTCCATTAGCAGAAATTATATTAAGAGAACTATTCTCTTTTTCACCAACCACTCTCTCAATGCTCTTAGGGACTTCAACAGTGTTTCTTGATGAGCTCCCTTTTAAACTCGCAACCTGTTCCATCAATGAATTCAATGATTTTTGTAACTCACTTAGAGAAAACTGCAGGTTGTTGATGTTATCGTCTTGGGTCTCAGGAACAGCATGAGTACTCAGTTCAAACAAGGTATTATCTACTCCAGTCACCATCAGAACTCAAAACTTGAAAAAAAAAAATATATATATACGTGGTAAAAACAACCAAATTAAAGAAAACCATGAACTGAAGTAGAAACTAAGGAAACTATAGACATCTTTAAGCATAAATGCTTTATTTCTCTGCTCTGGTGAATTATAAAGAGAAACGTAGATTTAGTAAAATCTTTAGGAGAAAAGCCTATGTTTGTTTACAGGAGAAACAACTGTTTGAATAATTTATTAAGTAATGACACTAGTAAGGTAAATATACCACATACTGAAAGAGTAAAAGGGATGTATAAATGTGTTTTTTGCACCTCATGTAGATTTATTCATGAAGGAACCTACTTATTGTTACCACATTTACATTTAACTGTTTTTATCACTAGGAGATTTGATTGTAATAGGGTAGGAGTGGTTTACATTAGTGTTTGCTCAGGTTGTCCAGCGTTTTACATTGGAATGACCACTAGGGCACTTCATATGAGAATAAAAGAGCATGTTAGGGCTATCAAAAATAAGGAACCTGATAATGCACATTACAGGCATAGTTTGACTTGCCAACACCACAAAAAAGTATTTGTTTTATGTGCTTGAACAGTTACCTAAAGATATGAGAGGGGGTGATTATAAAAATGATTTAGAGAAAAGAGAAATTTCCTGGCAAATTAAATCGATAGCTGAGGAACATCCAGGTCAAAATGTGGTAGTAAATATAAAATATTTTTTTAAAAGACCGTAGGCGTAAAGTAAAATCTTATGAATGTAATAGCAGTTGACTATGTCTTTAAATCCTATTTTATTTTGTATTGCAAACTGATTTATTGTATTAATTGTATAATTGTTTTATCAATGGTTGTATTTAAAGGGTGTGGTTTTTAGTGTTATCGATTGTTTCTGAAGAAGTCTTGTTGGAAGAAAAGTGGAGAAATAAAGAGTGTACACTTAAAGATCTTTATAGTTTCCTTGGTTTCTACTTCAGTTCATGTTTTTTTTTAGTCTTATCAAATTCGACTCACCAATGTATGCAAAAGAGATCTCTAGTGGTGGGTTCAGTCTGATAAAGTAATCCAAGGCCATCCTTTCATTCCCCCTCAGCCCAAGGCCACAGTGACTACAGATGCTTCCCAGATAGTTTGAGGGGTCATTTTCTGGGAAAGACAATTCAAGGCACCTAGTTTTCCATCAAGGCCAATCTGCATATAAATGTACTACAGATGAGAGTGGTACTTTTAGCATTGCGGGCAGTTCAGGATACTCTCCCTCTGGGAACAATTGCAATCCAATCAGACAATATGTTGCAGGTGTGGTACATCAACAAGCAAGGAAAAAACAGATCATACCCCCATTGTAGAGAAGCGCTCAGGGTTTGGCAGTGGGAGATTTCATCCAACTGCTTTCTGATAGCAATGCACATCTTGGGGAAGTCCAACATAATAGCAGACAAATTGGGCAGATCTATTCTGATGCCTCATGAGTGGTCCCTCAATAAGAATGTGACAGAAATGATTTTCTGAAAATGGGGCCAGCCAGGCTGCGATCTTCTTCGCTCTCCCATCAACAGCAAATGCAGCAGCTACTTTGCCCTAATCCCCCCACAGGGGGAATCTGTAAAGGATGATCTTCTTCATGATTGGCCCCTGGGCCTTCTTTACACATTTCCCACACTCCCTTGATCCCCAAATTTCTACAGAAAGCCAAGAAGTTAAAGAGAACAGTAATACTGATTGTCCTCTGTGATGCCCCTTCACTGGCCCAGTAATCAAGGAGCCTCAGTCCTCACTACTGGCAACAGTGTGGGATGTACACAATGAGAGGATGACAAGTACACGCACAGTAAGGTACAATTTTCCTTAAGAGCACATGAAGATCACAGTCAGTCTGGGGCTGGTTTCTACCTCTTTCTCCAGATCCCCAATAAGACTCGCGACTGGCACAGCTACAGGGTTAAGATCTCAGTGGAGTGGTCAAGCCAAAACCTCCAGCACCCTCTCTGTCCAACCAGTGCTTTGTGTCTCTCCCCACGTAGCTGACACACACACTTTGAGATTTGATTTATATACAAAAACACACATACACCTGGGGAAGAATGGCACAAGTTTACTAGCTATGCCCACTTCTGCCCAGACTATCAGGTAGTTATCATTGCTACCAGCCACTACTTATCAGCTACTCTAAGGCCCTTACAAAGGGTGCCCAATCCTACTGTGTAATGTTATTACTATCCAAATGGTAAGTGTGACCAAGAGCAAGGCTATTGGTGTGGCCTATACAGTGCCACAAAATATATATGCAAGTACTCTAAGAGCTTAAATATCTCTAAACAAACCAGCCACAATTAAAAGGTTTAAATATATTAGAAGTTAGCTATTGATAGCAGTAGGGTGTAGTTTCATTTCATTGATATTCTGTGTGTTTAGCTCCTAGTATAGAGGGTTTCTCTTGCCATATAAATGTTACATCTTGTGTTATTTTTGCTAAGATATCTGAGCTTTGGCTGGCTAAGATCTACCTGCAGTCACCTGGATGTATAAGTGAATTTAAGTACACTTTTAACTGCACTTTTTTCATATAGTACTGTATTTCATTTTTTTCACTGAATATTAATTGAATTGAAAATTGTGGTCTCTGTGTCTCTACAGTTAGTACCCCACCCTCCCTGTTCTTGTTTTGGTGTTATTCTTGGTGGCTTTGAAATTGCCCAGCCCTCTTGTAAATTTCTACTTGGGTACTCCTTCTGGGCCCATTTCATTTGCTCACTCAACTGAGTGCAGTGAGATCATATTTTATTTCAGGCACTCCTACTAGTCCCATCTCTTCAGCTGTATCCACTGTGCAGAAAAAGCATTTGGGAAGGACAACCCCTTTAGCCTCTTAATCCTGCTCTGTTCCTTCCCTCAAAAAAAAAAAAAAAAATATATATATATATATATATATATATATATATATATATATATATATATACTTTATTCAGCTGTTCTTATTGTAATTGTCTTAGTTTGCTGTGCTGTTATTTGTTAATTTGCTCTTACTCTGCACTAATTACTGCTTGTTAGTAGCCTGCTAATTTACTGCCTTCTGCACTTGTTTTTAGTCATTTGTTAATTTAATTGTATTTATTTAAACTGTATTTGCCATAATATTGCTACACACTCAAGTGTGTTAGTCGGCATTGTATTGTATTTACTGCTGTTTTAGCTGCTTTTCTGTAAAAAAAAAATTCTAAGCTTGTTTGCTGTCCTGTAACTAGTCTAGTCCAGATACAGACTTGCTGTATCCAGGACTGTTGTTAAGCTTCTGAGCCCCCCAAGCCTTTCTGTGTTGGAGGAAAGCCTTCTAGCTTATCAGTGGGAATGGTAAGTACTAGGTAACCTATCTACCACAAGAGGAGTGGGTTTTGGCCCAGAAATTGTAGTTTATTGGCCGTTTGTGCAGTTTTTCCATCTCTTTCAACTTTCTGGTTTAAAATCCCGCATTTGCATTTGTTCCCCACCTTTACTGTAACTAGTCTAGTCCAGGTACAGATTTGCTGTATCCAGGACTCTTTGTAAGCTTCTAAGCCTCCAAAGCCTTTCTGTGTCAGAAGGAAGCATTCTAGCATATCAGTGGGAGTGGTAAGTACTAGGTAGCCTATTTACTACAAGAGGAGTGTTTTTGGCCCAGAAATTGTAGTTTATTGACCATTTGGGCAGTTTTTTCATCTCTTTCAATTTTCTGGTTTAAAAGTCCACATTTGCGCTTGTTTCCTGCCTTTCTTGTAACTAGTCTAGCCCAGATACAGATTTGCTGTATCCAGGACTGTTGGTAAGCTTCTGAGCCCCCCA
Organism: Protopterus annectens; assembly: GCF_019279795.1. Lineage (NCBI taxonomy): Eukaryota > Metazoa > Chordata > Ceratodontiformes > Protopteridae > Protopterus > Protopterus annectens. Next base: position 607,593,229 of record NC_056731.1, on the reverse strand, counting down.
AGCCTTTCTGTGTTGGAGGGAAGCCTTCTAACTTATCAGTGGGAATGGTGAGCACTAGGTAGCCTATCTACCACAAGAGGAGTGGTTTCTGGCCCAGAAATTGTAATTTATTGGCCATTTGGGTAGTTTTCCATCTCTTTCAACTTTCTGGTTTAAAAGACTGCATTTGTGCTTGTTTCCCACCTTTCCTGTAACTAGCCTAGTCCAGGTACAGATTTGCTCTATCCAGGACTGTGTGCAAGCTTCTGAGCCCCCAGACCTTTCTGTGTTGGAGGGAAGCCTTCTAGCTTGTCAGTGGGAGTGGTAAGTAGTAGGTAGCCTAACTATCACAAAAGGAGAGGTTCCTGGCCCAGAAATTGTAGCTAATTGGGCAGTTTTTCCATCTTTTTCAACTTTCTGGTTTAAAAACCTGCATTTGCATTTGTTTCCCACCTTTCTTGTAACTAATCTAGTCCAGATACAGAGTTGCTGCATCCAGGACTATTGGTAGGCTTCTGAGCCCCCCAAGCCTTTCTGTGTTGGAGGGAAGCCTTCTAGCTTATCAGTGGGAGTGGTAAACACTAGGTAGCCTATCTACCACAAGAGGAGTGGTTTTTGGCCCAGAAATTGTAGTTTATTGACCATTTGGGCAGTTTCTCCATCTCTTTCAACTTTCTGGTTTAAAAGCCCATCTCTGCTTGTTTCCCACCTTTCCTATAACTAATCTAATCCAGATACAGATGTGCTGTATCCAGGACTGTTTGTAAGCTTCTGAGCAGTGCCAAAGTCTGTTCTTCAATTTTTCCCTTAGATCTGCTAGTTGTCTCCTCTCCTGCACTTTCACTAGCTTGTTAGTTTAGCACTTTACCAGACTTCTTGTAGCAATTATTGTAGTACACAAAAGTGCTACAAGCACTAAATGTTTTACAAGGAAACAGATCCAGTACTTATTAATGTCCACCCCTCCAGGAATGTCTAAAGGTCAGTTCCCTGTGCTTTCCCCTATTAACATGGTGAACTTGGGCATCCTGAGGCAATGTAGCAACTGCCTCATGTACACTGTCAACCCTCTCCTTTTACCCCCCAACACTCAGTCTTGTGAGAGATGCACTTATATATCCAAATTGGAAGCCACGTACTCTCCAGCCAAGACCGGAATAGCTGGTCAAGAGGAGAAGGTCAATATTTGCACCACACTACATGGAACACATAGCCCTTCAGAACACACAACAGCATTGCCTTCACATAAAAACACAAACCACACACTCACCTTTGCGGAGGCTGTCAATAAAATCTAACCAAACAGCAGAAACGCACTTGACCACCACAACACAACACTAGTCATGAGACACATAACTCTCCTAAACAGTGTGCCACTCAACCAAAGCCCCTGAGGCAAAACAACATGCCCAACACACTAGTCATAGGTGACTCGATAGTGAGGCACAGTGATGTCCCACTCACTAGGTTGAATAAGGAGAAAGTAACAGCCAGCTGCCTGTCAGGTGCCAGAATCTGCCACATAACACACACAGTCAGATCCCTCAACAACAGGTACAAATATGACTCTGTCACTGTATGTGTTGGTGTGAATGACCTGAGACGTACCTCCTTGGACTACATGAAAAGATACATGGAGGAGCTCTCAGATTATGTAGCCCAGGCAGGTATGACCCTAGCCCTGAGCAGCATCCTACCATCACCCAGAATGATACCACAGTACAAGCAGAAAATGATTGATTTTAACAATTGGCTAAGTTTCTGGTGTCATTCTAAGGAAATCCAGTATCTGCCTGGGATGACATGGTTGACAGACCTCGATGCTTTGCCAGAGATGGCCTGCATCTGTCACCTCTGGGGGTCCGGATACTGGCCAAGTCTCTTGCCACCCCTATAGTGCCTTTTTTAGGTGGTGTTCCAAAGACCAAATTACCACCATAACAGCTACAAACAAATGCAATTTGAGGGTCATGCTGCTCAATGCTAGAAGTCTAAATCTCAAAATGCACTTGCTCAAAGTGCTCCTTAAAATGGAGAACATCGACATTTGTGCTGTAACAGAGACCTGGTTCAAGGCAGCAGAAAGCAGCCCTGCACTACCAGGCTACAACTCATTCCACACCTTTTGGCCCCAGAACTTGGACCGAAGCTCCAGAGGTGGTGGTGTTTCCATATTCATAAAGGATGTGCACACCTCCAGACTGGTAGCCCAACAAAATGCATCTGAGATACTTCAGGTGCAGCTAACATTGGGTAAGATAGCGATTCAGGTCATAGCCTGCTATAGGTCCCCAGTCATGTCTCAAGATTCACACTCCACATTCCTAAGCACCCTGGAGAATATTAGGGTCCAACCTAACACTCTCATACTGGGCGACTTCAGCTACCCCTCCACTAACTGGGAAAACTATTCATGTACCAATACACTTGCCCAATGCTTTCTGGAATTCATTAATTCAAATGCCCTGGACCAACTTGTTCTTACCCTCACTAGGGGTAGCAACATCCTTGACTTGGTCATTACTAACATGGGCAACCATTGCTCTACACTAATAGTCAACTCCTCCCTGGTTAGATCCGATCAAAAGCTAATCACCTTGGAAATCCACATCCCTCCCACTCCCCCAACAAAGGTAACCACCATGAAAAACTTCTCCAAAGCTAACTTTGGACTCCTAAAAACAGAGGTGGCTAACTTCACGGCTCCCATGCAAATGGAGAATAGCTGCATGACTGCCATATCATACACCAATGCACTGTACAAACATGTACACAAATGCATGGATCTCGCCATACCCAATAGAACTAAGACACTCTCCTCAAAAAAAGGAAGCCAGTCTAGTGGTCCCCTGCCATAAGCAAATTCTACAATAGAAGGAAGAAACTGATGTGGAATAAGATGAAGTCCCAAGACTGGAAAAACTCCCTTATCAGCCTCAGCAAAAGGTTGAGATCTCTCATCAAATCCTCTAAAGCTAGCTATGAAAACAGAATTGCAGCAAATAGGAAAGACAACCACAAGGCATTCTATAGTTATATAAAGAATATCCATGGCAATACCCAGATTTGCTCCGAGCTACTGCACAATGGTATCTCCTATACTGAGCCAACAGATATTGCAAATATACTGGCAAACAGATTCACTGCTAGCTTTACCCCTCTCTCCCTTCACAAAGGACCAATCACAATACCAGTAGATTGTAAGGCACCCAGTATTACTGCTGCACAGGTTAAAACAGCACTGTCCAAGGCCAGGAATACAGCTTCTATGGGACCTGACAGTATCGCTGGCTGTGTTATACATGAACTACAGAGTGAACTGGCACCTCACCTGTGTGCCCTGTTCCATCACAGCCTCTCCTCAGGCTTTGTCCCTAACGAATGGCACACTGCTACAGTCATCCCTCTCCACAAAGGAGGAGTGACTACAGACCCCGGGAACTATCGCCCTATTAGCCTGACAAGTCTGATATGTAAAGCTATGGAACACATCATCATGGACCTAATAAACAAGGATATAGGGAATCCCCAAACTCTGGATCCTACACAGTTTGGTTTTGTGAAGGATAGATCATGCCTGCTCAACTTGGTTGACTTATTTGAGTCAGTCATCAGAGCTGTGGCTGAAAGTAAGGTAGTTCATACAGCCTACCTTGATCTGGCCAAGGCCTTTGATACCATTCCCCACTCAGGAATCATAGAAAAACTTACTAAGTTAGGCATGAATGTCTATATCACTAGGTGGGTTGCAAACTGGCTCACAGATAGAACCCATACTGTGAAAGTATCTGAGTCCAAGTCAGACTGCCGACCAGACATGAGTGGAGTCCCAGAGGGTTCGGTCCTGGGTCCTCTCCTGTTTGGTATCTACTTCTCTGAAGTTCAGGCCAACACGAAAGAACTCTGGCTGACAAAGTTTGCAGATGACTGCAAGTTGGGAGCTATTGTTAACTCCTCAAGTGATGCTGACATCCTACAGAAATGCCTCAGTGAGACCAACGACTGGTGTCAGAACCATGGCCTTAAGTTCAATGCCAAAAAAGTGTTGTCATCCCCTTTAGGAAAAACCCAGTTCCCTTGAATTACCACATTGATGGTAGTCCACTGAACACAGAAGGCGTTATAAGAGATCCGCAACACAGGTTGACAGCAACCTCTCTTTTGACCACTACGTTGCCACTGTGGTCAGAAAGTCCTTCTGTGTGGCACATCTCATTACAAAGGGTTTTGCATCCAGGAAGAAAGAAGTCATTGTCTCCCTCTGCTCTTCCCACATTAGGCCAATCATCGAGTACAATGCCCCATTTGGCATGTACCTCACTAGACACCTGCAACAACTGGAGATGCTGCAAATGTACCTCACAAAGAGGATCCTAGGCCTTAAACACTTGTCCTATATGGACAGACTCAAAAAACTCCAACTATTCTCTGTCTCATATCGCCTACTTAGAGGCAATCTCTGCTTGACTTACAAAGCCATGTCTGACCCAGCTCTGTTAGAAATGCTACATCTAAAGAAATCCCAATCCCTCCACATCACACACTCCAGAGACCTCAACCTCATTACCACAATCAACAGAACATGCTGGAGGGACAGGTTCATAACCCAGAGACTGCCCATGCTATGGAATATACTTCCCATACATGTCAAGCAGAGCACCTCACTGGCCCTCTTCAAGAGAATTCTTGATGAGTGGATGGGAAATAGAAAATTCACCCCTGGGATCACTCCAGCATCTCTACTCGACAGAAGCACTAGGAACTAAGGTTGGTTGGCATGATGCCAGGGTAATCCTATGGGCTAGGCTTGTAAAGGCTCCAGGGCCATTAGCCTAGTACACTCTTATGAACCTATGAACCTAAAAGAACAAAACAATACTCAAACAATACAGTAACTACAGAGTTCAGAATCACAGGAAATATTTAAAAACAACATTGCAGGACAGCCTCATATAAATACAGAAAAGATCTAAACTAATCTTTACTACATTCCTATCTATATCTAAGAGAAATTACTGTACCCTAGACTTACTTACAGAGCAACATGCAGGCAGAAGTGCTGATCGGATGTTTCTAGGTCCAAGACAAGATACAAAATGCCCTGTCTCCCTCTCTGAGAGAGTTCTTAAATTAACATCACATATTACTGCTGGGTTACCCTGGATGACATCACTCTTTGTCACCTGCCTTCAGTTCCCAGGCTAACAGAAACTTAAAAACATTTAACATTTCTATGTGAAAAATGCATATCTCTCAGATGTTTGCTCAGAACTGGAAGTCGTAAAACTATTAAACACTTTTACATTTGAAACCTAGCAATTATTTCTGTTTCAAAACAATATGAAAACCTCTAGCTCTAGACATTGTGTCTGCTTACTGGAAGATAACACAATTGTAAAACACTTTACTTTTCAAATTATTTTCTTGAAGTTTTGCAGGTTAACTCTGTATGTTCCAGCTTCTACTATTAAAACATACATTTGCACAGGTATATAGTTTATATATATGTCTGTTCTTTTCCAGTAGGGTACAATGTGGTTATATTCTTATAGCTCAGTACATAGCATACAGTTCTCTTACATTTGTAAGACAAGCATATAATCATATTACTATTCACAAATGACATATGATTATTTATAAAATTCCAGATAGCTGGGCTGGCAGTGTCACATTTCTATATAAATCATATTGATATTTTCAAGTCACATATAATTATTTACAAAGTTCCAGATAGCTGGACTAGCAGTATTTCCCTGGTGTCACCATCCCCTTTTGGCCTCAACAGATCTGGCTTCCCTTCCTCTGGCCTCATCTTCTGAAAAAATCTTGGATTCTGAACCCAACAAGAATAATTCATCCCAACCTGAACAACCTCAATCTGACAGCTTGGCTCCTCCAGTTCCAGTAATAGCCAGGCAACCACTAATCTCTTTCCCACTTCGTTACATTTTGTTATCGTCTCATAAATCTTCTACTCGCAAGTTGTATAAAAATAAGTGGAAAGGGTTTGCTATTTGGGCTAAATCTTATGACATGGATCCCTTTACTGCCCCTATCCACTAAATCCTACACTTCTTAGCACAATTGTTCAATGAAGGAGCAGCTGCCACTACTATCAGACAGCAACTGGCAGCCATATCTAATTTCTACCTTAGGGAAGATGGCTATTCCTTCATTTCACACAAGCTCTGTAAAGCCTTTTCGAAAGGAGCAGTTTTATTAAAGCCGCCTTACAAAGATTCTTCTCCTCCATGGGATTTAAATGTCTTCCTGAGACATATCAAACAATCCCCTTTTGAACCAGCAAAAAATTGCGACTTCAATTTTTTATCCTGGAAAACACTTTTCTTGGTGGCTAACACATTGGCCAGATGAATATCAGAATTACAGGCTTTATCTTCCCAACCTCCGTACTTGACTTTTCATAAAGACAGAGTCTAATTGCAGACTGACCCTTCCTTTTTACTGAGGATAGTTTTTGAGAATAATATTAATCAAACTATTGATTTACCAGTGTTCTTTTTCAAATTTCCAGAACAGGGGTGAATATTTACTCCATTTTTTAGATGTTCACAAACAGTTGTGGTTTTGCCTCTACAGAACAAAAGACTTCAGGAAAGGAAGTCATGTATTTGTTTCCTATTCAGAAACAAGAGAAGACCTACTGGTATCTAAGATAAATTTAGCAAAATGGATCACAGATTGTATATCTTTCATCTATAAGGCACAAGGTAAACAATTGCCAAGGCCTGTTAAGGTGCAGTCAATCAGAGCTATGGCTGCTTCTTCTGCTTTCCATTCAAGAGCTTCTATAGACAATATTTGTGCTGCAGCTACTTGGACTAATCCTTACACCTTTATTACTCATTACAAATTGGATTTGGTCTCCAGGGGCAGAGCCTTCTTTGGTTTGATGGTTCTGAGGAATATCCTGCCATGAGCCACCCTAAGAGAAAGGTAGCTAGGGACTCTGTCCCATCAGTGAGGATAAAGTGAAAATGGACAACATCAAATAAAGAAGTTATATACTCACCATCTGTGTTGTCCATTTTCACTTTTTTCTCACAACCCACCCTCCAGCCCCCATCCAGGTCTCCTGGAATGACGTGATATTCTAAATTTTGTTTAAATGGTTCTTTGATGGCTCCAGGAGTAGCTTCAGTTTAGTAATTGTATATATATTCCTGTCAGTATATACTATATATGGATTCTAATAGCCATTTTTCCTAGCAAACAAGATCTGAGGTAATGGAGAAAGGTGCATTGTGGGTAAGAGGAGGTGTCCAAGAGCTTTATTGGTTGCCACAAGCTTCTGCAACAGCTGAGGAAGATCCGGGGGCTCGGATCCAAACCCATCAGTGAGGAAAAAATGAAAATAGACAACACAGATGGAACATTATGGTGAGTACATAACATCTTTTTTTAATACTCAAAAGCCAAAACCCAAGCTAAATGCTTCTGCTTCAACAGAGGACGTATCATCTAACATACTATCCCTATTGCCTTTCAAAGTCTCTTCTGCTCAGTCAGATTTACTGAGGGTTGATTCATTTTAAAAGCTGATGTATGTTGTACATTACACTATGCTTGATTTTTCATTATACTCTGCTTGATCACTAGAAGATATATATATATATATATATATATATATATATATATATATATATATATATATATAGGTGCAGTTCAAAGTATTGAAACACCACATCATTGAAGACCATATTATCGAGATGACATCACCAAATCCACAGAACTTCAAACAGCCAGAACCACAAAACCTAACCCCAAGAAGTGAACCACTTGGCCATCATTGTGAACCTTGCCCTTTCCCCCACTGTAGTGGTATCTCAAAGTAGGAATATTTAGTTAGGGGAGTATGGAGGCACAACCCCCCATCTGAGGTTGTGGGGGAGGCAAAGCCCCCCTGTTTGGTGGGTTTTACTTGCTATGTTGTTTTTCTTTTTGTCCTGGTGGCCAAGTGATTATATTCCCATTGTTAGGTTTCACAGTTCTGGGTGTTCAATGCCTCGATAATATGGTCTTCAATGATGTGGTGTTTGGCTTGTTTCGATACTTTGAAGTAGACCCATATATATATATATATATATATATATATATATATATATGTGTGTGTGTGTGTGTGTGTGTGTGTGTGTGTGTGTGTATGTGTGTCTATATATTTTCTAAGCAACTTTTGTGAAGTATTCTGTTACTGTTTCCATTTTTGTATTTTGTTTTGTAAAATGCTTTGTACTTCACCCTGGCTGAGATGGAAATTGATCAATATCGATCAGTGAACTACCCTGATTAACAAATATAAATAAATAAACAAACAAAGGTGCATTTCATTTCATTTATTTTACAAAATGACATTTGGATGTATTTTATTTTAAGTTTCCATGTAAGGAGACTTAACCACCATCATTTGCAATATTTTTACAAATATTTAATTAGATTTTGTACATATAGCATTGCAGTCTTATAGGAGCAAGTGGCAGTCCATTTCTTAGCAATTGGCACTAAATGTAACTAAATATTACTTAAACTATTGCAAAAGGCAAGGGTTATGGTGAGCAGCAGTCCTCCTTATACGGTCTACTAAATTGTTATACCCGCCATAATGTTTTACATTTTTTGTACCATTGTGGTCTTACTCTTTACTTTTTATATTGTTTATGGAATCTTAATGCACATCAGAAAGTGGCAGTGAGCATCTGTGGTATTAATCAGAAGGAATGTGTGGTCCTTGCTATTGCATATACTGGCTGGCAAGTGATAATTCTTTTCTTAATTGCCACAGGTAATTCCCCAGAGAGCATGAAGGTAACTAGTTGCATCCCTCAGGGATCCATGTTAGGTCCTCTGCTATTCAGTATATATAGCTCTGATCTCCAAATCAAATAAGGGGCTCTCTGGTTTACCCAATTTGATTATTATAAGCTATGTGTCATTCTCAAGTCTTCATCTGGTATGCAAAATATGTAACTTGAACTTACATATATTAGTAGCTGGTGTTCAGAAAGCCAACTAAAACTACATGCTAAAAAACTACAGTATTGCCACATTTGGAAAGCGATCCCACAATACAAAACACCTCATTCCAAAATGAAGATATTGCATGAGACCTTGGAACATGGGTGGATAACTCCCTCTCTTTTGATCATCATGTCAGAGGAGTGGTCTAGGACATTCATTCCATCTGGCACAGCTGATCACAAAGGGTAGCTCCTCAAAATCCAAAGAAGCCCTTACCCCTCTTTATTCTGCAGTGGTCAGGCTCATCATGCAGCATGGGAGAAACAAGCAATAAACATGAGAAAAAAATGAACATGAAAATGTCCCCTGTAAAATTTCTTTGAAATGCAACATAATGTTATCTGCAAAGTAAAATTCCAGGAAATTCCTACACAACTTTAGGTTGATAAGCAATAACAAATAAAAATGACTATGAGTAAAACTTGTCTGATACCATAAAGACAAACAAGTAAACATTGTGGCAAAGCAGCATAGAACGCAAACAGAATAGTGGAATATCTGAGGAAAAGATTTGTTATAAGAAAATGTGATGTTTTGTAATCTACAGGTACAGGAGGTTGCAATCACCACCCCCATCCTGTACTGCTAATAAGTGCATTTCTAGAGAGCTCAGTTTAATATCAGAAAGAGTAAATTGATAGCTCTGAATAAGGAAGAAATATGGTACAGTCTGCATCAGAAATCACAATTAGGGTATTCTAAAAGCAGTTTATATGTATATTGTTGAGGAAAGAGGTAAAAGGGCAAGGACAGTTTTTCTAATACTTCAAGAAAATCGAAACAGTAAAAATGATACCACTGATTCAAGTAAAAATGAGCTGATCAAGGTTCTAGTAATACCCAAGACAAATCCTATTCATGTTCAAATGATTCCTAGTGGTTGTTAGATGAAAAATGAGCAAAATCATCACATACCGCATTCCTCTAAGATCACACAAGACCATACTTTTCTGCCCTTGTCCAATTACCAGCACACATATCTGTTATCTAGAACTCTTCACAAATACATATGGACATCAGTGGGTGAGGCTAGACAACAAAATATTGCTACTTAGAAATAAACAAATACTTTGTTTTAAACATCACGTGCTGATGATGATATTGATTAGCAATGGTGTTATCTTACAGTAGTAAATAACATATTTGCCAGAAGATAAGTAAAATATATGATTGAGGAGGCTGGTATATCACACACACTACTTGCCTACTTCTCCAAATGTGTGCCCCCAAACTTTGCACTGCACACATTCTCCAAGCAATCTTTCAGCAGCAGATGGCAAATAATGAAAACAGGAGTAAAACTATTCATCTTTACTGAGATATTCTGAATCATATTTTCTCTGAAATAATTTACTAGTGGAGTTAAAGCATGCATAGTGATTAGGTACTCAGTATTGGTCTGCATTCCAGAGTCACTTAAATTTGAGGGCCCCTGATAGCAAAAGTATATTTTAAGTTGAATAAAGTAAGCACTGCAAACAAATGAACAACATATCTATTGCAAAACAATATTGTAGATTAGAGTGCAAGTGATGTGTGCTGTATCTTTAAGAAGTATGTCAAGGCTGTACGTACACATATAAATTCCAGACAAGTGCAATCCCTAGTGCCATTTTGTAAGAGTAGCCAGAGTGAGAGCATGCATGATTGCAGTTGTTAGTTTGTATATAAGTTACTTAAGTTAAAGTCGGTAAACTTCTATACTGATGTGTTTGTATGCTGATGTGTTTGTATGAAATAAAGCTGCTTGAACAGAACCCACGAAGGTTCTTCTATTGTGTCCATAATAGGAAACATGGTGTCAGAACTGGGATTGCAGAGAATAAAATCCAGAGCCATAAGGTGTAGAGACGACAGTGAAGGTAAAACTAAGAGAAACGAGCACAAAAAGAGCAAGAAAAGAATCAAAGGTAATGAGAAGTAGCACAAACTGTTTATTTGATAGAAAAGACAAAACAGGGCATTACAAGGGCACAAACTGCATTATTAAGCAAGTGGAAGGCACAGAACAGTTGTTAACTAAAGGAGATGTTTAAAATAAAGGCATTTGATGAAACGATTAACAGTAAAGTAAGGCAAGCATCTTTAAAGCAAAATGAGTATGTTTAAAGTAAAATGAGTATGTTTAAAGTAAAATGAGCATGTTTAAAGCAAAACAAGTGTGTTTAAAGCAAAACTGGGTATGTTTAGAATGAAACGAGCACAAGAAAAGTACATTGGGCATGAAAAGGGCTTAAACAAAAAAAATGAATATAATAAAGGAAAAAAGGGCACATTAAGCAAAAATAAAGCAAGGTGACCGCATGTGTTTTGGCAAAGTGCTGTTTTAGCATAACTACGACTTTGTATTGTATCAAGGGCATAACTAAAGTTATTTGAAGTATCTCAATCCCCAGGATTCAGCAAGCTCTGCACGGAGTGCCTGAATAGTGTCAGAGCTGCTGCACGCAATATGGCTGACAAGTGATCCAGGAACGAACCCCCCTGAGACGTGAACGAGTGCACCTACACTATTCCTGCACAGACACCACTGCCATATACTAATTACATCATTTACTGGTAAAAAACATCCAAATGAGGTGAATTAGCAGGCAGGTGTCTGTGCAGGAATAGTGTAACCTGCAGAAATGTGTTCAGTTACTAACTGAATACATTTTAGCAAATTACAAAACGGAGGCATGACAGCTCAAAAGAAGGCATGTATTCAATGTAGTAGGTATGCCAATGGCCTAATATATGGCCATTGGCATGAAAAATAGTTGAAATGTTATAAAAAACAAGTTGTATTTATTTTTTTGGCCAATCTCGGCCGTTTAAGCATAGGGCAGTGGTTCGCAAATGGGATCATCACGAAAATAATAAAAAAAGGGTTAAATAAGCCTTTATACCCAAATCAGCATTTTGCCTTAATAGTCAATGGCATGCATACGACAACAATACCAGGGAATAGTGGTTGCTAAGGGGGAAGCCTCAGTGTAAGTGTGGTAACTATGAATTAGCATTCTGGTTTATGTAAATGAGGGGATTGATACTGAATCACAGATTTCCTCTCAGTGTAAGCTTGCACCCAACCGTGTAGGTGCAGCAACACCATTGTATAAGTAGAAGAAGTGGATGACTGCATAAGGGGATGTGTCATGCATGCTGTAAACTTATTGGAGCTCTGTGGCCTGTGTTTGCCCTTAGCTAAGCACAGCTAAGGAAGGTGGTGTGTCTCACATTGTTGAGCACTATTTTCCTTGCATAATAAAGGATGTGCATGTCACGCACCGGGTATTAAAGAATAAAAAAAAACAGGAAATAGCAGCACTGTTGACATCTGAGCACTGGGTATGTGTGGAGCACCTCTGGGCTTAAACAGGAAGGCAATGGGAAGGGAAAACCACAGTAGGAAGGCAATCAAAGAGAGCTAGCATAGCTGTCAGGTGAAATGTATCAGAATCAGCTAATTACACAGGCAGCAGCCCAGCACACTACTATAAGCTATGCAAACACCTTTCAGTCTGTTTTTTCCCACAAACTTTACACCACCATTGTACACAGATGGGCAAATTTTACCTGACAAAACTAACAAAATGTTAGGGGCTGCTGTCACTCTCATACATCAATATGTGCAAGAGGCTGAGGGTTGTGAGGATGTGAATGATGATGACCATCCCACAGTGAGGAGGAGGAGAAGCGTGTACAGACCCAGGGTAACCTACCAGGGGCTATATGAGCTGGAGACAGTGGAGTGCTATAGGGTGGACAGGGACATTCTACAACAGATTGTTGACCTGTGCCGGCCCCGCCTCACACACAGAACCAACAGAGGGGAACCCATACCAGTGGATACCAAGGTATGTGTAGGCTTAAGAATACTAGCCACAGGTACCTTCCAAAGACCAACTGGGGATATCTTGAGGATCTCACAGGCTTCACCATCCAAGGTACTTCACCAGTTCCTGGATGCCATGTCAGCACATGCTAATGAGCACATATATTTCCTCAACACCCATGAGGCATTGACCAGCAATATGCGTATCTTCCATCAAATAGCAGGATAGCCTGAGGTAGTGGGTGCTATAGACTGCACGCACATACATATCAAAGCACCACCCGGTGAACAGGGTAGGGTCTACATAAACTGCAAGGGCTTCCCCTCCATCAACTGCCAGGTTGTGTGTGATGCCCAGGGCATTATAATGAATGTGTGTGCTGGCAGCCCTGGAAGCTATCACGACTCCCACATCTGGCATTGCTCACAGCTGTACCAGTCATTTGCCAGTGGGGACATCCCATATGGCCACCTAGTGGGGGATGCTGGCTACGCACTGGAGCTGTGGCTGATGACACCCCTCAGAAATGCACACACACCTGAACATGAACTCCATAATGAGGCACACGCAGAAACCAGAATCATTATAGAGCATGTGTTTGGGATGCTGAAGTCACAGTTCCACTACCTTGACATATTGGGTCTATATTAGAACATCAAAGTTTCAAAATTTTGAATGTTCTAATATCGACCCCTATTCAGTGAAAGCTGAAAACATCGAACATACAGAACAGCAAATTTTTTCCTTGGGAAAAAATTTGCTGTTCCAAAACACATACACACAACACAAGCACACCAAACAAACAGCAATCCACACATATAGACCTAAAATTTTACACCTAACCCTAGACTAAACTATACACACACACCACTAACTATCCACTTACCTTAACCCAAACCCTAACCCTAAGGTCCACAGAATTGCACACTTACCTAAACAGCGCCCTAACCCTAACTCACCTAACCCGCCCTAACCCTCATGTCCACACAATCGTACACATACCTAACCAGCACCCTAACCCTAACTAACCTAACCCGCACTCAATCGTACACTTACCTGAACCCGACCCGTAACTTTCCACCACAGTGCTGAAAATACCGAAGCAACAGAAATGGACAACCAAATTCTTTCCCTAGGAAAAAATTAGTTTTTCTGTTGTTTCGATATCTTCAGCTTTCTCTGAATAGGGGTCGATATTAGAACATTCAAAGTTTTGAAACTTCAATGTTCTAATATAGACCCAACATATCCAGTGGAGCCTTGCAGTACTCTCCAGCTACATGTACACTAATGTTCACAGTATATGCCATGCTACACAATATGATCCTGTGGAAACAGCTGCAGCAGGAACAGCACAGGGCAAGGCCACACAGCCCCCCACCATTGCCAAGGCCATCACAGGCACAGAGTGACTCGGAGGAGGAACTACCTGAGTCTGCCCCTGTAGGCAGAAGGAGGTGTGCCCAGTATGCCCAGGCCTTGGCAAAGAGGCAATGTATAGCACATACACTGATATGGTAGGGACCCAGGGAATGTCACCTCTGTCTGACTCGCAGATACAGTAAAAGGGATATCAAACATGACACTACCTGTGATTTACCATGTATAGGGAGTGTACTATGTACATCCAACATAGTTAGCCCTCCAGCACCATCCTCAACACTGGCCCAGCCACAAGGTAAGTCACTTGTCCTATCAATTACTGAATGGAGTAGTATGTTCTGATAGTTGTATCTGTGGTATGGATGCAAGCATGCAAAGGAATCGGGTGGCCGAATGGGATGGCAGCAGATAGCAGATACCTATATGGGCAGCATGAAATCCATAGCAAATACTGGTGTCAACATACTAGGTAGTACTAGACAAGGTGACAAATCCCACCACAGTACATGTAGTGGCCCAAATAACTGTGGGTGTTCAGAGGACACACATGTGCATGTTAGTGAGGCTCACATACCCACCACCAGCCTCAAGTGTAGATTACCATAAAGAAAGGCTGAGCTAAGGCCTCCAAGTGATGGCAATGGTGAACAGCCCCCCTCCAGACTTACACAGACAGACTACAACAGGTCTGGCAGTTGTATGTCAGTTATGAAGGGTAAGAAGTCTGAAACTGAAATGTAGGTCAATAAAACCTAAGATCTGTACTCTACTGATATGCCTCCAGTCTGCATGATAGGTCAGAATACAATATGAAATGGAAGCCAACAGAGTACCTGAAATACCAATACAGTTATAGCAAATGTTTAAAGTTGTCAGGTGTGCCCCCCCCACACACACACACACAATCTTATGCAGAAATGCAGTAATATGTAAGTGTGAGGAGTAATATCAGTGGAGCACAGATTGCCCGAGCTGCCTCAATCTACAGGATAGATTGTTGCATGTGTACAATATGCAGGGGTCTTTGTGTTAAGCTGTTGTGTGTTCAATATTGTCTGGAAGTGGTCAGTATGTAGGCCTGGAGGGTTATGTCTCAGTGGCCTACGGGCAGTACTTTGGTCAACAGGGCCATGTTCCAACAACTGCAGTGGCAACCACAATGCTTCTCAGTGGTACCCATGTCAGCAGTCACCCGTACTCACTGTCCAGACATTTATATCTATCACCGTCTGAAAGATGGATATGCCATGAATGTGAGCCCATACATACACACAGTACACAGGTGGAAGTACCCTAGACAGATTGCATATAATGTAACTGTCAACTGCACACAACTTTGGAATTATATATATAGGTTAGCAGCACATTAGTTGTCTGTGCAGTATGGAATATTGATATAGTCTGGCCAAACACTGGCAGACCACAAAAGGCACAGTTATGAAGTACTGAGAGACTGCCTATGTCCCCGCACAAGGCAGCATAAGTGGAATATCCCAGGTATATCTGTGAGTCAACTGCTAGTAGCTGCCATATCACACATGCAGTCATCTCACCCCACCATCAGCCACAAGTTTATCACAGGTCATATCCTTCATGTTGGGAATGAGTACAGTATGGCCCCACTTCTGTATGGGAATACCCATAGAATGCAGCATGCTGAAGAGGTGTCCTATGCAGATGTGTTCCTAGCTGTAAGCAGCACCCTACCTGCATCCAGACCAATGGATTAATATGGACAGGAAGTATTGCCATTAACACCTCGCACACTTACCCTGTCACCCCAGGGGAATCCACTGGCATGCAGCCTGGGAATGTATGAGTGACAGAATGCACTGGCCTGCTACAGATGGCCCGGATCACTACCAAATGGCCTACAGTCCACTGTCAAAGGCCTGTGCCTCACCCATAGTGCCAATGTATGGTATTTCATTGGGTCCTAACTAACAACCTAACACAGTCAACATAACACAAATGCAAGGCCATGCTGACAAATCCTAGTAGCATGCCCCCCATGTCCTACTGCAAGAACTGTGGACCAATCCATAAATACCACTGGGATGAAGGGCCAACTACAGGGATATTTCTCAGATATCGCCCGTATAATGTTAGGAAGAGAATAGAATAATGGGGGGGGGTGTAGAAGCATGGACATCATGGAGTGTGTGTGAAATCTGAAACACTGATGTGTGCCCATACAATCCCTGTCTGCAAACCCATTAATGGGTGGCTACAAACCTGCTCGTAAACCACAATGTGAAGGGGAACTGGCCAGATATATGAGGTCTGCCTCTGGGTAACCTGGGTGAATCTGTACAGCTGAGACATATGGCCATAGCAAGATATGGTCATTCTGTTAAGTCAATACACTGTTGGAAACTCCTGGTGTCCTGGTGTTCTGGCTGCAGTGTGATTCTCAAACAATCTGGAAATATATTGCTGATTGTAAGTATATTTCTTGGCATTTTAACCTTTCAGAGTTCTGCATTGTCTTAATTTTGCCTGACTGAATTATTTTATATATTTTCCGGCATTGTTTTCGGTTTCTCATCTGTCCTGAAACTGAATTGTTTTCTGTTTCTCATCTGTCCTGAAACTGCTTCCCCCTATTCCTGTGGTGAATTTTATAAAACTGGTCTAACAGCTTTTGTGTTATTTGATTGCTTCAAGGCTTTCTGATTTAAAAATCATTTCTGTTTGTAAATTCCTGCAAACACTGTTGGAAACTCCTGGTGTTCTGGCTGCCGTGTGATTCTCAAACAATCTGGAAATATATCGCTGATTGATAAGTATATTTCTTGGCATTTTAACCTTTCAGAGTTTTGCATTATCTTAATTTTGCTGGACTGAATTATTTTATATATTTTCTGGCATTGTTTTCTGTTTCTCATCTGTCCTGAAACTGCTTCCCCCCTATTCCTGTGGTGAATTTTATAAAACTGGTCTAACAGCTTTTGTGTTATCTGATTGCTTCAAGGCTTGCTGATTTAAAAATCATTTCTGTTTGTAAATTCCTGCATGCACTGTTGGAAACTCCTGGTGTTCTGGCTGCCGTGTGATTCTCAAACAATCTGGAAATATATCGCTGATTGATAAGTATATTTCTTGGCATTTTAACCTTTCAGAGTTTTGCATTATCTTAATTTTGCCAGACTGAATTATTTTATATATTTTCTGGCATTGTTTTCTGTTTCTCATCTGTCCTGAAACTGTATTGTTTTATGTTTCTCATCTGTCCTGAAACTGCTTCCCCCCTATTCCTGTGGTGAATTTTATAAAACTGGTCTAACAGCTTTTGTGTTATCTGATTGCTTCAAGGCTTGCTGATTTAAAAATTGTTTCTGTTTGTAAATTCCTGCATACACTGTTGGAAACTCCTGGTGTTCTGGCTGCAGTGTGATTCTCAAACAATATGGAAATATATTGTTGATTGATAAGTATATTTCTTGGCATTTTAACCTTTCAGAGTTCTGCATTGTCTAAATTGTGCCTGACTGAATTATTTTATATATTTTCTGGCATTGTTTTGTGTTTTTCATTTGTCCTGAAACTGTTTCCCCCCTCCCCCTCTCTATTCTTGTGGTGGTGTTATAGTTGGTGGCTTTGCAATTGCCCACCCCTACTGTAAATTTGATCTGGGACACCCTCCCAGTCTGGTGTTCACTCTACTTAATACAGAGAGAACATTTGAGAAGGCCAACCCACTTAGGTTCTTAACCTTGAATTTTTCTTCTGCTCCTTCTTCCTCTATCCTTGCACTTTACTAAAAAAATTGCACATTATTTTTCTTTTGCCTCTTCTTAAAAGTACTCAATTGTATTTATTATGTCCCATTTATTACTGCTTGGCAGCAGCCTGATTAAATTGTAACTGTTACTTTAAGCCTTTTGGTTTAAGCACTTGGGCTCCAGACCAGTTGTTTTACATTAAGAAGGTTTGTGGTCTGCACTGTTGTAGCAGGACAGGTAGCTTACATCCTTCTAAGTTGGGAATTGCTGATTGAAGGCTCAGTGTATGTTATTCTAACATTGTATTAGTTCTGGTTAAAGCACTTGGGCTTCAGGCCAGTTATTTTTAATTAAGAAGGTTTGTGATCCGCACTCTTGTGGGAGGAGAGGCTAGATTCTGCCCTTCTGAGCTGGGAATTTCTGGTTAAAGGCTTATTGTGCCTGCTTATTTGAACTGTTTCTTTATGAAATTGGTGCACCTTGGTTGCTGTAGCATAGACTAGATTTAGGCATCCCGAATCTAGTTTTGTTTGTACAACCTGACCACTAATCCAGGCCATCTCTTTTGGAGAAGGTTCCCCTGCACCCTAGCGGCAGGAGTGTGCAGTTAGAGCTTGTCTGATTGAAGACTGCTGGAACAGGGCTCAGTTTTGAGTTTTTTTACTGGTTAACTGGGTAATTTGTTTAAATCAGTTTGCTCATTTTCTATTGTTATATACAAAATTGCACTTTATTCATCTGCTTTTTCTGTATTTGTGTTTCTTCCTACTTTATTACTTTATTTTGCTTTTGCTGCTCATTCTTAAAATTACTTAATTGAATTTATTCTGCTGCATTTATTACTGCTTGTTAGTAGCCTGATTAAATTGCAACTGTTATTCTAAGCCTTTGGTTGAAGCACTTGGGCTTCAGACCAGTTGTTTTACATTAAGAAGGTTTGTGTTCTGAACTGTTGTGGCAGGACAGGTAGCTTACATCCTTCTAAGTTGGGAGTTGCTGATTGAAGTCTTAGTGTCTGTTATTCTAAAAGTGTATTAGTTCTGGTTTAAGCACTTGGGCTTTGGGCCAGTTATTTTACATTAAGAAGGTGAGGTCTGCACTCTTGTGGGAGGAGAGGGTAGATTCTGCCCTTCTGAGCTGGGAGTTTCTGGTTAAAGGCTTATTGTGCCTGCTTATTTGAACTGTTTCTTTCTGAAATTGGTACTCCTTGTTTGCTGTACAATAGACTAAATTCAGACCTGCTGAATCTAGCTTTGTTTGTATAACTTGAGCACTAAGCCAGACTATTTTTTTGGAGAAGGTTCCCCTGCACCCGAATGGCAGGAGTGTGCAGTTAGAACTTGTCTGATCGAAGACTGCTGGAATAGGGCTCAGTTTTTTAGCTTTTTATGGGTTAATTGGTTAATTTGTTTAAATCAGTTTGCTCATTTGCTACTGTTATATTAAAAAAAAAATATATATATATATATATATATATATATATATATATATATATGTGTGTGTATATATATATATATATATATATATATATATATATATATATATATATATATATATTTATCACCGTTTAGCTAGGGAAAAACTATTCCTGGTGCCATAAAGTCTGCTCTTCAAATTTTCCCTTAGAACTAGCCAGTTTTTTTGGTTTTAGCACTAAAATCTGTTTCTTTGAGCTAAGCACTCATTCAGAGCTCGTTGTAAGCACTAAATAAGCTACAAATTACTACAGCTCTCAACTTTCCATAATTTCCATCACTTGTCTAGAGGAAAACAGTTTTTAGTACTTAATAAATAAGCACCTATCCAGGCATGTCTAAGGGTCAGCTCCCGGTGTTTTCTCCTGTCTACCTGATGATTCTGGGCATTTTGGGGCAATACAGCAATTGCCTCATGTACACAGACAACCCTCTCCTCCTACCACCCAACACTACAACCTGTGAAAGATGCACTTATATAGTCAAACTGGAAGCAAAGCTCTCTTCACCCAAGACTGAACTAGACAGTCAAGAGGAGAAGGTAAACACTTGCACCACACCACACTCATCACATAGTCCCTCAAAACCTACACCACCAAAATGCACACATAGAAACATGAAACACACACCTACATTCATGGAGGCTCTCAATAAAAATCTGCTCAAGCAACAGAGACCTTCAAAGCAGAAACGCAAGCAACCTCCACCCCCCCAACACAACCCAAATGACACATAGCCCACAAACTCAGTGTGCCAATCAACCACAGCCCATAAGGCATAACAATGTACCCAACACTCTAGTCATAGGTGACTCTATAGTCAGGCACACTGATGTTACACTCACCAGGATAAACAAGGAGAAAGTTACTGTCAGCTGCCTGTCAGGTGCCAGGATCCACCACATAATACATGCAATCAGGTCACTCCACAACAAGTACAAATATGACTCTGTCATTGTCCATGTTAGTGTCAATGACCTGAGACGTACCTCCCTGGACTGCATGAAAAGAGACATGGAGAAGTTCTCTGATCTTATAGCCCAAGCAGGTATGACCCTAGCCCTGAGTAGCATCCTGCCATCACCCAGAATGACACCACAGTTTGTTGTGTCTTTCAGCTTTTCCCAGTTAGGGGTCACCACAGCAGAACTCCGGTCTGCTAATGATTGGCAGTAGATTTTTACGTGCCAAGTTGCCAGCCCTGATTCACAACCTTCAACGAAGGTACGCCCATTCATGCATGTCTCCAGACAGAAGACGCTCTAGCTGAGAATCGAATGGGACAACGTCTTACTGTCAGGTGACAGTGCTACCACAGCACAATGACACCACAGTACAAGGACAAAATGATTGACTTCAACAATTGGCTAAGTTTCTGGTGTCATTCTAAGGGGATCCAGTATCTGTCTACCTGGGATAACATGATCGACAGACCACAATGCTTTGCCAGAGATGGCCTACACCAGTCGCCCTTGGGATTCCAGATACTGGCTAAGGGTCTTGCTACCCCTACAGTGCCTTTTTTAGGAAAGGTTCAAATGACAAATTCACCACCTTAACAGGTACAAGCAAGCAAAATCTGAGGGTAATGCTACTCAATGCTAGAAATCTAAACCTCAAAATGCATTCACTCGAGGCACTCCCTAAAATGAAGAACATCAACATCTGTGCAGTGACAGAGACCTGGTTCAAGGCTCCAGAGAGCACCCAAGCATTACCAGGCTATAATTCATACCACACCTTTCGGCCACCTAACCTGGACCGAAACACTAAAGGTGGAGGCATGTCTATATTCATTAAGGATATCCACATCTCCAGGCTAGTTGCTCAGCATAATACATCCGAGATTATCCAAGTGCAACTAACTATGGGCAAGACCGCAATCCAAATTGTAACTTGCTACAGATCCCCCACCATGCCCCAAGATTCCCACTCCTCATTTCTTGATACACTGGAAAATATTAGGATACAACCCAATACTCTAATAATGGGCGATTTCAACTACCCCACCATTAACTGGGAAAACTACTCATGTACCAACTCTTTTGCTCAACGTTTTCTGGAATTCATAAATTCCAATGCCTTGGATCAATTATCCACACCCCCACCAGGGGCAGCAATATCCTAGACCTGGCCATTAGCAACATGGGTGACCGGAGTTCCACACCAGAGGTCAATTCCTTGTTGGTCAGATCAGACCACAAGCTAATCAGCCTAGACATCCACATCCCGCCCCCACTCCCCATTAGGGAAACCACAGTAAAAAATTTCTCCAAAGCCAACTTCACGCTTCTTAAGACAAAAGTAGCAAACTTCACGACACCCATGCAGATGGACAATAGAGGTACGACTGCTGAATCCTACACAAATGCACTTTATAAGCACTTAACAGGAGTGCATGGATTGTGCTATCCCTAACAGAACCAAGATGTTATCCTCCAAAAAAAGGAAGCCCATCTTGTGGTCCCCTGCCATAAACAATCTCTACAACAGAAGAAAGAAACTGTTGCAAAAAAGAGTAAAAATCCCATGATTGGAGGAGCTCCCTGGTCAGCCTTGGTAAGAAGCTGAGATCCCTCATAAAATCCTCCAAAGCTAGTTACGAAAACAAAATCGCTACTGATTCTAAAGACAACCACAAAGCATTCTATAACTATGGCAATAATCTCAATGGCAACACTCAGATCTGCTCTGAGTTACAGTACAGTGGCACTAAATATACAGAACCAGCTGTTGCCAACATCCTGGCAGATAGGTTCACTGCTAACTTTACCCCTCTCTCAACCCCTAAAGGGCCCATCTCTATACCGGAAGAATGCAAAGTTCCTGTAATCACAGCTGCACAGGTAAAAACCACACTCTCCAAAACCAGAACACAGCATCCATGGGATCTGACAACATCTCAGGCTGTGTTCTACATGAACTGCAGAATGAACTGGCACCCCATCAAAGCACCATGTTCAATCATAGTCTCACCTCATGCTTTGTGCCCACTGAATGGCGTACAGTGATAGTTATCCTACTCCACAAAGAGGGAGCCACCACGGACCCTGGGAACTACCGCCCCATTAGCCTAACGAGCCTGGTCTGCAAGGCCATGGAACGTGTCATCATGGATCTTATACACAAAGACATTGGTAATCTCCAAACTCTGGACTCCACCCAGTTCGGGTTTGCAAAAGGCAGATCATGTCTCCTAAATCTGATAGACTTCTTTGAAGCAGTGACCAAAGCCATAGATAAGGGTAAGGTGATTCACACAGCCTATCTAGATCTCACCAAGGCTTTTGACACCACCCCCCACTCTGGAATTATAGATAAACTCACTAAACTAGGTATAAATTCCTATGTCACAGGATGGGTTGCCAACTGGCTCACTGACGGACCCCACCCCTGTGAAAGTAGCAGACTCCAAATCCAACTTCAGACCAGTGATAAGTGGAGTACCACAGGGTTCAGTCCTGGGTTCTCTCCTGTTTGGTATCTACTTTTTCTGAAGTATAGGCTAATACAGAAGGTCTTTGGCTAACAAAGTTCACAGATGACTGCAAACTAGGAGCCATAATCGAAACTCCAAACTATGTGGACATCCTACAAAAGGGCCTCACAGAGACAGATGACTGGTGTCAAAGCTATGGCCTCAAGCTTAATGCAAAAAAGTGCACTGTCATCCCCTTTGGTAAAAACTCTGTACCCATGAGCTACCACATAGGTGAAGTCTACTTAACATCGAAAATGTGATAAGAGACCTTGGGACACAGGTCGACAGTAGTCTCTCCTTTGATAATCACATCGCCACAGTAGTCAGGAAATCTTTCTGTGTGGCACACCTCATCACAAAAGGTTTCTCATCCAGGAAAAAAGAGGTCATTGTTCCCCTCTACTCGTCACTCATTAGACCCATTATTGAGTACAACACCCTTTTTGGTATGTACCTCACAAGACTTCTACAACAACTGGAAAGGCTGCAGAAATACCTCACAAAGAGGTTTACTGGCCTCAAACAGATGCCTTATGCAGACCATCTCAAAAAACTCCAGCTTTACTCCATCACATATCACCTACTCAGAGGCAATCTCTGCCTAACATACAAAGCTATGTCAACCCAGAGCTGTTTGACATGCTCCACTTAAAGAAATCCTAATCCCTCTGACCTACATGCTCTAGGGACCTAAACCTTGTCACTACAATAAACAGAACATGCTGGAGGGATAGATTCCTGTCCCAGAGACTTCCCATACTCTGGAACAAACTACCTATCTATATCAAACAAAGATCCTCATTAGCACTCTTCAAGAAGAATCTTGATGATTGGATGGGAAATAAGAAATTCACCCCAGGATCACCTCTGTGGCTCTGCTCGACAGGTGGCGAAAGCCAGGGTACCTTTTTGACTAGTCTTATATTGGACCTAGGGTCAATAGCCTAATACCTACCTATGAACGTATGAACCTATGATATATGTACAAGAAGGGGATCCTCAGCCACCATACTATGAAGGTGCTGGACCATTTAAACAGACCCATCAGCAAGTGTCTGTAGCTACCCCTCCAGAATGTCAGGAGTGTGCAAGAATGTGTAGGCTGCAGCCCACAATACTGGACTAAGCTTCATTCATCTTGTAATTTCCCAGTAAATAACTGTGAGCAAATAATTATATCTGTCAGTAGTTGATGACTTAATACATCAAAGTGCAAAACAGTATATATGTCTGAATATCTCTGCTAACACCAACCATGTAACACAACCTACACAGACAGCAATAGTTACAGTATCTCCCTATCTTTCACCCATTGTGACTCCATACTGTCAACCTATCTACAGATATCTTGCAGAAACAGGTTGCTAGCTGTAGGTGTAGAACACCAAACCCCAGACTGGAGTACAACCCTACCTGGACTGGATTCACACGCTCAATACAGAAGGTCATACTGGGCATGCTACTACACTTGGAGAAATGAAGCCCATGTCTGACAACACAGTGGCCCATACATATCTGTCATTTGCAGAAGCCTGTGCACTCACACCAAATTGTACACCATTTATGCTTCACACACACATTGGATAGGAATACCCACACATATCTAAGGCCAGCAGACTATAATATGTCAAACATACACACACAGAGACATGGGGAAGAGAGAACAGACAGTAACAGAGAGAATTCCATTATGAGGCCTGTCCCATCCACTACACATCCCATTGGCCTATATCACATGATGTGCTGATGTCAATCACTGCAGACCTTCCTTTTGCTAGCCCTCAGCCCTATAGTACCTGTGGTGCTTGTGATAACTGAGTAACACTATAGTAGAAATAAGTATTCATGTAGCATTTGTAAACTCAGTCCTGTCAAATATAAAGTTGTGTGTGAGTGAGTGTGTGTGTTTCCAGAGGAATGATTTATGTCCCATTCATACACACTGCACTTCTCATTGCCCATGTTAGTACTCCTGCTGATGTCAGTCACCGTGAAATAACCCTTTGGCCAATTCTTAGCCTGTAAGCTATGTGGTGCATGCAATAACAGCATAATGCTATAGTGTAACTATCTAGTTAGGTAGGTCTTCTAATCCTGGTCCTGGCAGCTGTGAAAATGTGTTTGTGTGTGTGTATTTGTTGACACCTGCTTTTGTGATCATTCACACTTACTAAACTTTCCTTACCCCTCCTTTAGCACTGCTGCTGATGCCACTCACCTTCAAAGATACCTTTGGACCAGTATATAAGCTCCATGGCACTTGCGATAACTGCATAATACGATAGTATAGCAAACTAGTTAGGTGAGAGTTCTAATCCTGATCCTGGCAACTGTGAACATGTGTGTGTTTGTTAATACCTGTTTTTGTGGTCATTCACACTTACTACACTTCCCCTTACCCCTCCTTTAGCACTGCTGCTGATGTCACTCATCTTCAAAGATACCTTTGGATAACTCACCAACATCTAAGCTCTGTGGCATGTGTAATAACTGCGTAATACTATAATATAGCGAGTTATTTAGGTAAAAGTTCTAATCCTTGTCCTGGCAACTGTGAGAGAGAAAGTGTGTGTGCCTTTGTTAGCACCTGCTTTTGTGGTTATTCACACTTACTACACTTCCCTTATCCCTCCTTTAGCACTGCGGCTGATATCACTCACCTTCAAAGAAACCTTTGGACAGTTCTCCAATATATAAGCTCCATGGCATGTGTGATAACTGTGTAATACTGTAGTGTAACAAGCTAATTAGATAGGCGTTCTAATCCTGGTCCTGCTAACTGTGAAAATGTGTGTGTTTGTGTGAGAGGGTGTGTGTGTTTTTGTTGGCACCTGCTTTTCTGGTCATTCATACTTACTACACTTCCCTTACCCCTCCGTTAGCACTGCTGCTGATGTTACTCACATTCAAAGATACCTTTGGACAACTCTTCAACATATAAGCTCTGTGGCAGGTGTGATAACTGCATAATACGAAAGTGTAACACACTAGTAGGTAGGAGTTCTAATCCTGGTTCTGGCAACTGTGAAACTGTATGTGTTTGTGTAAAACTGTCTGTGTCTTTGTTGACACCTGCTTTTGTGTTCATTCACACTTAATACACTTCCCCTTACCCCTCCTTTAGCACTGCTGCTGATGTCACATACCTTCAAAGATACCTTTGAACAGCACTCCAACATATAAGCGCCCATGGCACGTGCAATAACTGTGTAGTGCTATAGTGTAGCAAACTAGGTAGGAGTTCTAATTCTGTTCCTGGCAACTGTAAAAATGTATGTGTTTGTGTGAGAGAGTGTGTGTGTCTTTGTTGACACCTGCTTTTGTGCTGATTCACACTTACTACACTTCCTTTACCCCTCCTTTAGCACTTCTGTTGATGTCACTCACCTTCAAAGATACCTTTGGACAGCTCTCCAAAATGTAAGCTCCGTGGCGCATGCGATAATTGTGTTCTACTGTAGTATAACAAACTAATAAGGTAGGCATTCTAATCCTGGTCCTGGCAACTATGAAAATATGTGTGTTTGTGTGAGAGAGAGTGTGTGTGTGTGTGTGTGTGTGTGTGTGTGTGTGTGTGTGTGTGTGTGTGTGTGTGTGTGTGTGTGTGTGTGTGTGTCTTCATTGATACCTGCTTTGTGGTCATTCACACTTACTACACTTCCCTTACCCCTCCTTTAGCACTGCTGCTGATGTCACTCACCTTCAAAGATACGTTTGGACAGTGTTTCATCAAATAAGCTCTGTGGCATGTGTGATAACTTTGTAATACTATAGTATAACAAACTAATTAGGCAGAAGTTCTAATCCTGGTTCTGGCAACTATGGAAATGTGTGTGTTTGTGTGAGAGAATGTGTGTGTCTTGACTTGATACTTGCTTTTGTGGTCATTCACACTTACTACACTTCCCTTACCCCTCCTTTAGCACTGCTGCTGATGTCACTCACTTTCAAGATACCTTTGGACAGCTCTCCAACATATAAGCTCTTTGGCGTGTGTGATAACTGCTTAACACTGTAGTAGCAATACATGGCTAGGAAGGGGTTCAAAACTCAGTACATGTGTGTGTGTTTGGTGTGGTGTGTTTGATGAATATCTCCTGTGGCTGTGGTTATTAGCAATTAGAGGTGTGGTTATTAACAATCGCAGGTGTGTCCAAACCACACCATGTACCATTCTACAACAGATGTAAATCAACACGTACAACCTTCAGCCCTATAATCTGTGAGACATATACAATCAGTGTGTTATAGACCGAGGTTTCTGTGCACATACTGTACCTTGCCTATGACATGGTGGATGTGTCACCACACTGCCATACCCCATGGTCATGCTGCAGGGCGACATCGTGGTGACACACAGACACCTAGAAATGGTTTTACAGCATGTGAGAACACATTCACTCAGCACTTCACTTGTGGGGGGAGAGAGGTGTAAAGCTGCCACTAAATGTGTTGCCAAGACTGTGGCCAATATCTGTTGTCTCAAGATAGGTATTAGCATTGTGCAGTAACTCACAGCACTTGTGTTTAAAACTGTGGAGGTTGATGCAACTATCAAAGGCTATTGTTACTGTCATCATTGTCAGCTGCATCTCTGCTGTCATAGATGCCCGTAGGGGATCCAAAGTTGTGTTTGAGGCTAATAAGGGAGTTCTACAGTCATGGAGCACCACCTTTCTCTGCAACAGTGTCCTCCTTCTCATGTACACTTTAATAATGGCAGGGGACCATCACATTGTCTCCCAGTGTGTGGAGGGCAGTGTCTGGGTTCAGTTGGCTCTGGCTAGTACCATGCATTCATGTATCTGTTGTTTACAGTGCATATGTGTATGATTCCACAGTCATGCAGCCATTTCCCATTACCATGGGTACAGTGAAGACATCCACCTCTCTTTACATGGCTGCAAAGTCAGCTTTGGAGAGGGTTTGCAAGGTGGTTATCTTTGTGGGGGTGGTGTGGCTGGCATGTTGAGTTCCATGTTAATTACAGCCTGTGTGAATCTCACCATGCAGGGACTGATAGCTGTGGATGAGCAATGGTCCCATATGTAAGTGGTCAACACAGGTCAAGGTTGTTGCATCCTCTACCAGAGGTGAGTATTAGCTTGTCTAGGGCAATGGGAAATGATGAATCCCAGAATTGTTGGGCCACTGTACTGGTGCTTGGCTACATTCCCCAGGTGATGGAGGGGTCGTTGAAGACTCGTACTATGTCAGTGTTGTGTTGGACCATCATAGATAGCAGGGTGTTGAGGAATGTGCATTAACAGTCTAGGGACATAGATGTGGACCCATAGCAGGCTATGGTCTGGATTGCACTATTACCCCAAGGCAGTTGTACCGGAAGTATTTCCAGTGCATTATGGTGGGATACTAGTCTGGAGGTGTTCCTATCGATAATGAATATGGAGACAAAAGCACCTATGGAGGTGTGGTGTGGTCCATGTTTGGGGGCTGACAGCTGTGGAATGCATCATAGCCTGATACTGCAGGTCTGCTGTCTGCTGCTGTGAGCCACGTCTCCATTACAGCAGACATGTGTCCTCCTCTCCAACGACTGCTATGATTGACTGCATCCTGACAGTTAGATTTCCACTGTTGAGCAGCATGACCCTCAGATTGCGTACATGTGTAGCCATTATGGTGGTAATAACATTAGGAACACTGACTAATAAGGCATCATAGGGGTGGCAAGACACTTAGCCAGTACCTGGCAACCCAGCGGTGACAGATGTAGGACATCCATGGCAAGTCATTGGGTTCTGTCAGTCATGTCATCCCAAGCAGAGAGGTTCTGGATCCCCTGAGAATGACACATAACATGTAAGCCAATGTTGCAGTCAACCATCTGTTGATAGTACTGCAGCATCATTTTGGGTGACAGCGGTACACTGCCCAGGGCTACTGTCACACCTGCCTGGATCTCATAATCAGAGAGTTTAACCATGTCACCTATCATGTAGTCTAGGGAGGTGTGTCCCAAGTCATTCACACCCACATGGATACAGAGTGATACTCATAGTTGTGGAGTGACATAACTGGCTGTGTCATGTGTAAAATGCTGGCATGTGATAGATATTTGGCTGTTACCTGCTCCATATTCAACTTAGTGAGTGGGATGTGTGTGCCTCAGTGTTCAGTTACCCATGATCACTGTATTGTGCAAGGTGGTTAGCCTTAGGAGCTTAGGTTGGAGGCACACTGTGTAGAATGTGTCTCTTAGCATGTGCCGTGTCTCGGTGTCTGAGTGGGTGTCTGCCTTGCTGGTCTGTGCTGTTTGGGTAGATGTCCATTGAGTGCCTCTGTGAAGGTAAGTGTGTGGCTTTTCAGTGTATGTCATGGCTGTCAAAGTGGGTGTCATGGTGAGCTAAGTGTTCCACAGAGTGTGGTGCAGGTGTTGATCTTATCCTCTTGACCTGCTAGTCCAGTCTTTGCTGGAGAGTGCATATGTCCATATTGGGTGATATATGGGTAACCCTCACAGGTCTGAGTGTTTGGAGTTTAGAGTGGAGGGTTGTCTGTGTACATGAGGCAATTGCAACAGTGCCTCAGAATGGACAAGTGCACAAGGTTAATGGATGAAAGCACAGATAACCGCCCTTCAAACATGCCAGGAGGAGTGGACATAACTATTAAGAACTGGGGCAACATCTGTGATGAACGAGTAATGCTGATGGCTCACAGGTGTGCCACACTTCTTGATACAATAACCTGGTGATGTGCCAAGCCATAATGCTACTTGAAGTGCAAGACAGAAAGAACTATCATGATGTACAGGTGGAACAGAAGGCACACTGTCTACCACCTGAAATGCTTTACCACAGCTGTGCATTTATTTATTTATTTTTATCCAATTTTATAGTTAGGTTAAGATTTTATAAGACTACAGTATTATTTTATTGCAGATAACTAATAGAAAAGTAAAATTTAAAAACAGTTCAGTAGATTTTTGGATAAAGATAATTAATTATACCATAATAATATTTAGGTTGACTAATAAAAAAGTAGTTGAGGTTAATAATAGCTAGAATAAATATATAATAATTGTAATAGGATATAGACCTAAGTGGGTTGGATAGGGAGATTATATAGCTTTTTGAGATTAGTTGCATATAGAATTAGTAGCAAGGAGGATTTAAAGGGAGGATAGGTTTGAGATCAGGAAGATTTTGAAATAATATAGCAAAAGGGATTGGTATAGGGGTTGGGATTGTATTTATAGAGAGGAGTTTGAATTAGTTGATTGGAGAGGATGGAATGAAGTTGACCACTGTTATAGAATTAATTGATTTGGGATTTAGTACCTTTTCAGGAGGATGAGGGGGGAGGGGTCAATTGGAATGTTTTAGGTGTGTTAGTGTGTTAAGTGCACTGTTTTGATTGTATTGGGTTGAATTAGTTTTGGTCCTGTTTTTGTTGGGAATATTGGTTCCAGCCAGGTTGGTTAGGGTTCAGGAATGTGGGGGTGTGGTGGAGTAGTTTAAGGTCTGTACCCTTGCAGAATGTGGTAATGATAGTAGGTAGTAGTAAGAGTCTGGTTAACTAAGAGTATTGTTTAATTGAAAATAATGGTGAGAGAAAGGAAGGTGGTGATGGGTTCTGTGAATGGTTTTAATAAGATTGAAGAGTTACTTTATGCCTGGGCTAAGGAGCATGACAATTTAAAGTTGGTGGTTTATGACATGAGTGGGAGTTGTGGGATTCTGGCATCAATGGGATGGGTGATTAGCTTAAATGAAGTTGTTGGTTTGGGGAGTAGTTAAATGATTCTCTTAAGTGAAGGGTAGATGATGCAATTAAATTATAGTAAATTGGAGAGGTGGGTGAGGGGTTCACCATGGAAGTTTGAGGGTTGTGGTAGGGGGGTTTTAATTGGGTTGGGTGGCGGGTTTTTAAGCGTGAGTTTGGAGGAACCTTCTGAGGAACCTTTTTTCCATGAGAACCAGAAACATTTGAACGAGAATGCTTGAGATTCCTTAAGAGAATAGACAGAACTGCATTTATAAAAATCATTAAAAGAAGGCAGTTGAGATCCTAGGGATGTGGAACACCAATCATTTATAAGAGCAGAGAGGGGACCATCAGTAAATGTTTGCATGGCTGGAACACTGCCAGTGAGAGAGCAGTTGGATGACTATTTGTTGTCAGAAGGTTGTTGTTTGAGACGGTTACTATCCTTAAACCAATGTGCTTAAGGAGTTGGATGTAATGGTCTTGCTAGAGGTTTGGTAGACTAGATTTACCATTAGGGTAAACTTTTATATGACTATTGACTGAGTGAGATTAGGGAGAGGGTGACGGTTACTATTGACAGAAGGAGGAAGGAGAGGGATGGGCAGAGATTAGGTGAATGGGTAGGGTGGTGAGGAGGCAGTGATGTTTTGTTGGGTGGTGTGACAGGAGGCGATTGAGGAGTTGAGTATAGGGAGATTGAAGTGGTAGTTTGGTGTGAATGTTGTTTGTGAATAGGATGAGCATAATTGAGAGCAGTGTGATTTCTGTAGCCTCAAGTGTTAAGTATAATATTCAATATGGATATTTTCCCAGCAGGGGATGAATAGGATGATTTATTTAGAGAGGATTGAGTAGGATCCTCATGATAGGATGGGTGTCATTTATGATATTTGGAGGTATTCAGGAAGGTAGGTAGTGGACGGTTGTAAGTTAATTTTTAATAGGCAAGTGTTAATCAAGAAGGGGTTTAGGAGGTGGTAAGATAGGGTAGAGGAGTGGCTATCAAGAGGATGGTCTCAGTAAAGAAAGTGAGGAAGAGGTAGGTGGGGGGAAAGATAAGTAGGGAGTGAATAAGGTGTTATGGGTGGGACCCTTGTTGGCAGGATGGAGAGGTGTGATTTTATGGTTCTTTTTGTTGGAGAATGAGGAGGGTTTTGTGAAAAGGAGATTCAAAACCATTTTTTTGTCTGTAGTTGATTAGCACTTTTTGTGTAGTTTCTTATATTTTGTTTTTGGTTTCGTGTTTGTTTGGTTGAGTTTTCTAGGTGTTTAAATAAATTTTTCGATTTTAGTTTTTTTTCGTTTTTTTATACCAAGCCTGGTTTTTCTTTTTATTTTTTTTTTGGTTCTGGTTTGTTGAGAGTTCTAGGAGTTTTGTTACTTTTTTCTAAAGTATGTCTTAAGGGGGCATGTTTCTTGAGAATGTAGAGAGTTGAGAATGTTTAAAGAAGTGGCGGATTGGTGGTAGAAAGTTTTCTAGTTAAGAATTTTTTTCTTCGTCAAGCAAGTTTCTTAACTATAAAAATTTTCTTGTTCTATGTAGTTGTTTGTAAGTTTATTTGGTACAAGAAAATTTTCATTTTAAAAATGTTTGTGACAAGGTGATCACTAAGGGTTGGTTAGGAATATTTGCCAGAATTCAGGGTGTTCTTTTCTCTGTTGTGAAAAGCTTTGGAGTTCTGATTTCTTGAATATTTTGCTGATTGGGTTGGTGATGATTGGGTATTTGGTAGCCATTGGTGATGATTGAGTGGGACCAGTCATCTTTGACCCCCCCAGGTTGTATGGTTTTTTGAGGTAGATTGATGATTTTTTTGGGGGTTGCTGCGGCTGGGTTATTAAGGTCTTTCCCTTGGTTATATGAGGAGGTTAAAGAGATACCCCTAGATTGGTGGTTTTTAATCTTAAACATAGTTGAAATTCCCCTGTGTTTGAAATTGGTTCTGTTCTGGTCCTGGTGAGGGTAATGTTCTGACAGTTGGAGAGATTCGACATGTTATGTCCATCCTTTTACAGCATTTCATTCATCCTGATCAGATATTACTTTGGTGTGATGCTTTGGATCATCTTTGTAGGTGGGTTTGAGCCATGTTTCTGATAGGCAGAGATTTCTGGGGTAGTGTGGGTATGTCAGAGTGTGTGGCTATTGCACCTTTCCTTATATACCTATTGTTTCAACTTTGAGATTGAGGGCAGGAGGGAGGAGGGGAAATATTAAGGGTAGTGTTTGAATGGTGTATGATAGAGGTGTAGTTGGGAAAGGATGGGGGTGCTTAATATCACCAGTTTTGATTTATTTTGTGTTTTTAGGTGCTATGGAATTTGTTTTATAAGTGGATTGGTTTTTTGGGTTTTGCTTTGGTTAAGCTAGGATAGTGAAGGGTTAAATAAGTTTTGTGAGTGTTGGAAAGGTTGCAGAGGTGGAGAGATTGTGTTCCTAGGTATGTGTGGTGGTCATGGTGTAATGTGGTAGTATGTGGTGTGGGAAATGAATGTTTGGTTGGGAGTGTGTCTGTGTGTCTTGAGGTAAGGGGTACAAGGGGAGAAGAGGGAGTGATGGATATAAGATGAAAGATGATTTTGGCCATGGTGAAGTAGTGAGTGGAGTTGTGAAGGAAGGTGAGGAGTGGGAGTTGAAAGAGGGGAGTTGGGATAGTTGGAGGAGAGGGGGAGGTTGTGGAGGGGAGGAGGCTTAGGGGATAGGAGGGAGGATAGGGTGGGGGGGTGGGAGTGGGCATAATGGGAGGGGGCTGGGGGATAGGGAGGGGGGGGCAGGGGGTGGGGGAGGGCAGGGAAGGGAAATTTGTGATAGGGGCAGGCGGAGCCGGGGCAGGGCCTGCAGGCAGGTGTGCAGCCTTTAAGGCAGCCAGGCAGAATAGCAGGTTCTAGGATGCAAAGGCCTGTAAACCAAGGAGAAAAGGCCTGCCTAATGGGAGGTACAGTTTGGTTGGTGGCCTTCTAGTAGGCAAAGCTGTAGGTAGGGTAGGAAATGTAGTTCCTGGTCCTGTTACTAACAGCTAGTAATAGGAGAGACAAGGGTAGGTTTGATGTGCAACTTAGTATGTGAACCTCTGTACTGGGGAGCCTTATTGTTGAACTGTGGTGGTGGGTGGGTCCTAGAGAGAGGAGAAGAGAGGAAGACAACACTGAAACACGTTGTATATGCTGGACTAATGTAGGAGTTACAACGTAGGCAGTAGCAGGCTATTTTAACAGGGTTAGAGTGAGGTAGGTAGGTAAGGGTAAGTATAGATTAGTATGCAGTACGCCCTTTATACTAAAACTACAAAATACCCTTTGCAAACACAAGTAACATGGATGGATAAAACATGTTACAGCATCCTAGTGGATAAAGCACTGTGAGAGAAAGTCAAGCAGTAGCGTATCTTTGGATTAAGCAAAGGAAACAGAAGTATCAGCATTAAGGAACAACCTGTTGGCGTTTACCATAACTGCAACACATGCTACATTCATCTCACACAAGAATAAATAAGCTAGCAATAACTCACTACTTATAAAACTATGACTGCTATACTTACAATTTGCACAAAAATAAACAAAATAAACTTGTGCTAATGCTAGTGTTCTATGCCAGTCAGTAGTTTATGCTTTTATGCTAGTGGCTTTACCATTCTTTTTAGTTCCCATTGTAGTTATTACAGTTTATCAGAAGAGTACTGGAATAAAATCTAGAAGAATTGTACTCAGAGAAGAGGAGATTATAAGGAGATTCAACTATAAATTATTAAATGGCTTTAGTTTTAGGAGCACTTTTTTTTTTAAACCCGCCAACCTGCAATAAACAAACAGTTATAGTGTGATACAGTTCGGTAGTAGGTATATGAAAATAAATAGCGCCTGTGACAACAATGCCGCCTTGGATGGTAAAGCCTTGGAGTTTCCTACGGCTTTGAGGCATGTTCAAAACAAAACAAAACAAAAAACAACTTTTTTAAAAAAATCAGAAAAAGACAGTTTTTTTCAGGCATGTGCATTAGTAGGCGTCCGGGCAGGAGGACAGAACAACAGTAGCAAAGTCCAGGAATTAAGATGGGAGACTGGTGGGATGTTGAATTTGAAAACCAGGAAAACCTCAGGAAAACCTGCCAGGAGTTTGCAGGGCCTTAGAGGCAGCCAGTTGTAGGTATTAAGCAGGTGAAGTGAAGAATACCACTAAGGCCAAAGGCCTGTAAAAAAAATGGTACTTGTTGTTGTTGTCCTTTGCAGACACTACCCAGTACTAGGTACAAATACAAATTAGGTAAATTCCTGTTCCTAGAGTCCTGTTATAGATAGATGGAGGTGTAGGGTTTGTGCATCATACCCGATACCTCAAAAGCCTGGGAGCCTGCCGTGTGAACGTGGTGGGGGGGGGGGGTTCCTTAGTAGAGGCGTCCGGGCAGGAGGACAGAACAGTACCAGCAAGTCCAGGAATTTATCAGCAGCTTTGGCCATGTGAAAGTTCAGTAAGCTGTGTAGCACATGTGGTGACTTTGTAACACTATAGTAGACATATCTAGATAAGCAGGAGTTCTAATCCCAATACTGGCAAGTATGTATGTGTGAATTATGTACTGTTGGGCTCATGCCATTTTTGACCTGTGTACAACCCTTTACACTTTTCTTCACTCCAATTTAGTAGACCTGTTGATGTCATCCACCGTAGAAGTACCTTTGGAAGAGTTGGAAATGCATAATCTCTGTGGCGCATCTCATAACTGTGTAGCACTGTAGTAGGAATACCTAGATAGGCAGGAATTCTATTCTCACTACTAGCAAGTGTGTGTACCATTTTTGACCTGTGTACTACCCTTTACACTTCCTTTCACTCAAATTTAGTAGACCTGTTGATGTCATCCACCTTAAAATTACCTTTGGAAAAGGTGGCAATGTGGAAGCTCTATGGTACAACTCATAACTGCATAGTACTATAATAGGAATTCCTACATAGGCAGGGGTTCTAATCCCAATACTGGCGTTTGTGTGTGAATCATGAACTATCTGGCTCATACCATTTTTGACCTGTGTACTACCCTTTACACTTCCCTTCACTCCAATTTAGTAGACCTGTTGATGTCATCCATCTTAGAAGTACCTTTGGAAGAGGTGGACATGTACAAGTTTTGTGGTGCATCTCATAACTGCGTAGAACTATATAAGGAATACCTAGACAGACAGGTGTTCTAATACTGGCAACTCTTTGTGTGTGTATGAGGATCATATCTTGTGTGGCTTATACCATTTTGATGTGTATACCATACACAGATGGTGACCACCTCCCACTGCCATTACTTTATATAGTGTGGTAACAGCATCTACTTCACATGCAGCATGTTAAACCATTGTACAGTCCTCTGTACAGATGTGTCTGTATTATCCATATGTTTTAAACCTATACATGGTTGTAAGTGGTCTGTGTGCCTTAACAATGCCCATGTATGTGATATTATAGCCAAATAGGCCACAGTGAGTCTACTGACACACATGGCAGCAGGCGATATCATACCTGACTGAAACATCATGCTGATAGGACATCTGCCGCCCTCACAGGAGGCCACCCTTGTAGGTGCAATACATGAGTCCAGTTGCTTGGTTTTACAAGTGAACTGTACCTGTTATGGGTCACATTAAAGACTGGGAGAGGTGTGGACTGTCATATTGTGGTCCTAAATAGCATGTAACAGCAACACCTTGCATCTTAAGAGGGGTATGTACACAATTTATATCCACTGTATACCACTAATGTGTCACGCATGACCCTACCTTAGGTCGTTTGTCCAGCACAATATGCTGGCCTCTATCCAGATGTCTTGGCACTGACAAGTTGTGAGGTATGCTACAGTAATGTTGAATTCATGTCAGATTGGCCCCAGTGGTGACCTCTGAAATGCAATACAGTTAACCCCAACACAAGTGAACATGCACAACAAGCAATATAGCTATTACATAAAGCAATATAGCTATTACTGATGGTTGTGTGCATGGTAAACTGCATGCGCTTGACATGACTGGGGTATTGTCAGCCAACAGAAAAATGTCATACTCACCAGTTTCAGGCTGCTGTCTCATATGCAGACCAGAGAGTCCTAGGTAGTTATGAGAGGGAGATATTGTCAGCAGAGACACATATGGCCTTGGTACAGGATGGATGCAGCATGTCTGCACATCTACAGTACTAATGTCAGTAATACACAATGACCTGTCCTCACCATAGTTGTGCACCTCTGTGCATTGGAAAACCCCATCCACAACTGCAGTAGGACCTGGCACATGCATGTAAATAAAATACAGATACATGTATGTCTGATACATCAGTGTACTAATCTCCACTGTGCCCTTACATGCATGCTCTTCATCCAGTGTGCGTGTGCAGCCCACCTCCACAATGTTTCCCTCAGTGTCATGGCTTGTGCATTTGGCGTGTGGACCAAGTGTGGTGAAGAGCTCCTTGGTGGGTGTCAGTGGGGGCTGGATGGCTGGCCCCCCACCTGTGGCTAGCCAGTCCCTCACAACAGCAGCAGCCCATTGACGGGCATGGCATTTGAGGTCGGTGGCCCAATGCTGCACATGCTCATAGGTTCTGCTGTGCTGGCATCATTTACCCTGTGGACCACACTGTTCCACAGGGCAGTCCTCACCTGCACATCTTCTGCTGTCTGTCCAAATGACAGGGCATAATGTCCAATCACATATTGGGTGATGATGTCTCCCCAACAGAGAATGCTGGTAGGAGAGCACTCTGCATGTTACCTGGAAGACATAAACAGGAAAAAGGTCACATGACCTCATATGATTGGCAAAATGCACATCAACAGTGGATATTACTTGCAAATAATCCACACTACACCGAAACCCTACAAGCTATCATGGCTATATCAAGTTGCATTACACACCTGTCCCTAAGCTATCTTATTCCCTTCAGTGTTGGATAATTGACTGCATAATCCTCTAACCTCCATTCATTTCTGGGTAGAGGGTTGACAGTGGGCATCTTCCATGTGGATGGTGTGTGGATGGTGGCAGGTCTATGCTTGACTGTGGTGTGTGATGGAGCTCTGAGCACATGCCTGCCAGTTAATGGTGGGGTAGTTGAAGTCAACCAGTATGATAGTGTTAGGTTGGACACTAATATTCTCCAGGGTGTTTATGGGCATGGAGTGTGAATCTTGGGACATGTATGGGGACCTATAGCAGGCTACAACCTGAACCACTGTCTTACCCAATGTCAGCTATGCCTACAGGATCTGTAATGCATAATGTTGGTCTACCACTCTGGAGGTGTGTGCATCCTTTATGAATATCAAAATAACATCACCTTTGGAGCTTCAGTCCATGTTCTGCAGCCAAAAGTTGTGGAATTAATTATAGGCTGGTACTGCATGGGTGCTTCCTGCTGCCTTTAACCAGGTCTCTGTTACAGCACAGATGTCATTGTTCCCCATTTTAAGGAATACTTCCATTGAGTGAATTTTATAGACACATGTATATATATATATATATATATATATATATATATATATATATATATATATATATATACAAATATATATATATATATATATATATACAAATATATATATATATATATATATATATATATATATATATAGATACACACCCATACATGTATAAATACATTTCCCCTACTATTGAATGACTGTGCTGCAGGATATGCTTGAAAAAACAAAAGGTAAACCTACAGCCCAGATGGTTTACTGGTGAATTGCTGTGGCTGTACTGTCCAGGGTCCTGGGTTTAAGACTTGCAATGGTTGATCATTTTGTTGCTGGGCAGAACAAGGACTGATGGATACAGACTGAGTAAGGCACTTTTAAGCAGTTGTAAGCAGGTTTGCATGGGTTTGAGTGGCGGTAAGCAGTGCTAACTTCTGGTTAACTATGCCAACACACAATTAACCTTAAAAAGTGCTTAATCTGTGCAGGCATCGCTTAGCACCATGCAAACAGACTTACCCCCACTTACTACTGCTTACTCCCACTTACCCCTGTGCTAATTTCTTTAAAAGAAAAGAAAAAAGGGGTAATAGGAAAGTGGTGAAAAAAGGGGTGTGAAGAGGGAAAAACAATATGAAAGATAGCTAGGGATGTGCAGGATGGGTGTAGGGAAGGTCCATAGCTGTCCATTTCTTCTACAGCAACAGTTGTGCATATATACTGAATTTAGAGGTATATTTGGAAACTCAAACCCCTGAGAGAGAGTTGAGGATAACAATAATGTGTTGTGAAGCCAGTTAGACCAGATTACATGTGTCCAGTGGACATGTTTGCAAAATGGACAGATATATATGCAGCAAGATTTCTTTTTGGTGAACAGATTGCCCTTTTTTTAAGGTGAGAGTGCAATGTTGGGGAAGGATAGTAGGTATATTAGGGGAGGTAGGCTGGGTAGGAAGGCAGACAAGAAAGACAAGACAGCATAAAGGGGTGGTATATGACACATGTGGGGGTAAACACCTTGGATGGGGAGGGGTGTTTGGAAATCAGAAGCCCATGAGCCACCAAACAGAAACAGTGGGACTGAGATCCCCACCCATGGGCAGTCACCACTGCACCTTCATGACCCCGAAGGGGGCTGTGCTGGGGCCTGACCAGGAGGGGCAGGCTGAAACTTTAATTGTGCCATGCAGCCCTCAAGCTAGCATAGCAGATCTCCAAACTCCTTTTGGAGCTTGCTTCACATCAATCAGTGGACCTGGCTTCGGGTGATGGTATCCTGTCTGCACCCGCTCCAAGGGAGGATGAACCCCATCCCCTTTGGTAGTTCCACCCAAAGGTGCAGGACCAGCAGACGAGGAGGTCCCAGGGTGGGTCTCAGACGTGCTGGGGCCCAGTGTCATGGCCAGATGAGGTGAGAGAGGTGGGTCCACTGAGACCGGCCTTCCCAAACATGCTATGGTGTTGCAGTTTTAGAAGATATGTGAGTTAGTAATAGTCAACACAATCCAGGTTTAGTTATAACAGCATGCATAGATATTCCCATTAACCCAAAACAACAGATATGGAACAGTTGCATAGCAAACAGAGCACATGCATATATGGGACCACAGTGGCCATTACAGTGGCATGCAGGTTACATTGATAGCAATAGGCCACTAATGATAGCTTTTCAACATGGAACATTAATAGAAACACATTTGTTGAACAATAAGACACATGGCCCAGCAGTAGGTTTGGTGTAAAACATACCCATTGATTTGTGTGTTTAGATTATTGTTGCAGATATAGTGTGGGGGGAGAGAGAAATGTCAATTAACAACTTGTATATCCTTGCAGTACTCACAACTTTAATGATTATTGCTCTAATCATTACTCTACAGGTATTATTACAATAACCTATGGCCTTGGTTTGGGCAGTGATATGTTTGTACACAGTTTATAATTCAACCTTCTTATAGCTACTTTCTACTTCTCATACCTGGAAGACCTGTGGGGGAGTGGTTGTTAACACTACCTGACTGTTTCTACACATATTCACAAAATCCTATTTGAAATTATGCATACAGCTTACTACTACTCCCGGAATTCGAGCCATGGCTGTGTCAGCTAAAAATGCAACAATTTGTGTTTCATCAGAGTGAGCTATTGAGAAATTCCTGTTTTTTTTCTTTACTGTTTTTTGTCTAAGTCTCTCTTGGTTGTACAATCTGACCTTGTAATTACAGCATTCTTAGACAGACATTCCTGGACATATTTTTTATGTAGCACAGTGTGGGAAACAGTGGTTAACACAATATTACTACGCAGATATCAGATCTTGATGAATGCAACATTTCACGCCATACAATACCAGCGTAAACACAACCAGTCCAGGATTTAGAACCTTATTGCCAGGCAGTTACAGTTCTCTTACCTGGAAGACCTGTGGGGGGAATGTTTGTTAACACTACCTGACTGTTTCTACACATATTCACAAAATCCTAGTTGAAATTATGCATACGGCATGCTACCACTGCTGAGATCTGTACCATGGTTGTGTCTGCTAAAAACACAACAATGTATGTTTCATCAGAGTGAGATATTGAGAAACTGCTTCCTCTTTTTTCAATGTTTTCTGTCTAATTCTCTCTTG
Source organism: Protopterus annectens (assembly GCF_019279795.1). NCBI lineage: Eukaryota > Metazoa > Chordata > Ceratodontiformes > Protopteridae > Protopterus > Protopterus annectens. The sequence continues at coordinate 607,552,510 of NC_056731.1, read as the reverse complement.
GTTATACATTCTGACCTTGTAATTACAACATTCTAATACAGACATTCCTAGACATATTTTTGATATCGCACAGTGTGGAAAAAGTGGTTAACACAACATTACTATTCAGATATCAGATCTTGGTACATGCAACATTTCAAGCCATACAATACTAGAGTAAATGTAACCAGTCCAGGATTTAGAACTTTATTGCCAGGCAGTTACAGTTTTATTTAAATATGACCTATATGGGGCTATTACTGTCATATTGTCTGGTTTATTCAGAACAAACCATACACATTTTTTATACTGCCAGGTGACATTCTACTCCTTTATATTTATTTGGTATGACTACTAAAAGCAGGATTGTTACTCACCACTCTCATGACACAGCCTTTGCAACCTACTGGCATGGGCTTCCTGGTTCGCAACCCACTCAGCTGGGGCTGCAATGAAAACAGAGAAACATTTAGGCATACCTATCCATCACATACACAGGCTGGACTTTGGTAAACAGTTATTGCTATGAATACTTACTAACTGCTGGGACATCACCCCTCTGTCTTACTTCTTGGACCTACTGTTCCAAGAGGTCCCTCCCCCTCCGTTTCAAGTCAGCAAAGTGGTGCCAGACCTGCTCACCAGTCCGAGGGATTCCAGTGGCACTCTGGTGAGATCATGGCTGAGACTTTCCCAGGCTTCCAATTTGTATTGGAAGCCCTGGTACTGGTCCTGCAGCAGTCTCACATCATGTTTTTTTACAAGGAGTCCTACCATGACCTTGGACTCCTGTATGCCCCAGCGCTGAGCCTGAAAGCGCATGTCCTCTCCAACATCTGCCATACTGCCTACAGTATGGAGCTACAACCAGTTATGAGCTGTATTCCCACCTGCAGGATTTAAATACAGCCGATTAACTGCCCTTTGCTGTGATCAGATGGTTTTGAATATGCTGAGCTAAGCTAATCTACGGGTAAACCTGTTTAGCTTAGGTTGGCAGTGCTTAAAGGGGCAGGTTCAGCACTGCTTACCAATGGGCAAATCCACTTAGCTGGGCTACTCATTGCTTAGCATTCATTTGACCACACTGCATAGTTGTGCAATGCTTAGCATTGCTTATGTTTTATTTTATTGGAGTACCACCTGTATGGGATTGATTCATCATTCATTGCATATTATAAATTTGTTTACCTTCCCTGACATTCCCTAATGTGCTGTAATTACATTTATTCTTGTGTGACTATACTGTATGGGGCACTTGTGTTTATATGGGGGTTTCACTACTTTATTACACTGACACCTCACGTCTGGGCCTATTACACTATTCTGGTTGAGAAATATAAGTTATTTCCTATGTAAATATACAAATAAATTAAAACTGTAATGATTACACATGCAAAATGGAAGTGCCTTTGGTGAGGCTCAAACTGTTAATGATAGCATATAAGGTGTACATCCTAACCGCTACACTATTGTACTAACACATATGTTAGATATCAATTGCTATTTAACTTATCATGCCGTTTAAGCTGAGCTAAGCATAGCTAAGCAATGGGCACACCCACACAGCTACGCTTAAAGTTTATTGCACATGTGAATAAAAAAACTTATTTCTTGCATTTTTTACTTTGTGCCCTTCAGCAAATCCATGCTAATGCTAAACCTGTTATTCTATTAACTTTCTAGATTTGTAAGGACAATCGTCCCTTATGGCTTTGTCCAGATTTCTTACTCTGACGGGTTGAGAGGTGTGCATTATATACTTCATACCCTTCCGAAAATTCATGCTAATTCTAGACCTGTTATTCTATCAGCTTTCTAGGTTTGTAGGGACAATTTTCCCTTATGAATTTGTCCAGATTTCTTACTCACTGGGAGGTGTAACAAGTGATCTCGCTCTATTTAAATTGTCGTACGGTAATTCTGGTGTGCAGGGGCGTATGTATTGTTAGAGCTTTGCTCTCAGACACACCCCCTGCACTCATACACAGAACCATGTCTGTATTACAGCATGGCAGCATGCCTTCATCAATATGCATGCTGCGCTGCCGCGCTGCCCAAGAACGGTCCCTTCTGTGCAAGAATAAGCTATTCCTGCACGGATGTTTACTGAATCCAGCTGTCTGTCTTTCTCTCTTTCTTTCTTTCTCTCTGTCTTTCTCTCTCTCTGGTAGATGTAGAGAAATACATCTGTTTTGCATAGGCAGAAGCTTGACTTTTGTAGGTAATGCGCATGATCTGCATCGAGGTCTGTTGATCATGTCATCCCAGGCTGACAGATACTGGATCCACTTAGAATGATACCAGAAACTAAGTGAATTATTGAAGTCAATCATTTTCTATTTGTAGTTAGGCATCATCCTAGGTGAAGATAAAATGCTGCTTAAAGCTAGAGACATACCTTCCTGAGACACATAATCTGAGAACTCAGTCATGTCTCTCTTCATATACTTCAGAGAGGTATGTCTCATGTTATTTACACCAACATGGACTAATACGGAATCATAACATTACCTGTTGTTGAGAGATTTGAGTGCATGTGTGATATGGTGGACCCTAGTACTTGACTGACAGCTGACCTAGACCTTTTCCTTATCCAGCCTGGTGAGAAGGACATTTGTGTGTCTCACGATGGAATCAGCTATGACTAATATGTTTGGTTTTGTGTTTTACCTTATGTGCTCGACAGGTGAGACAGTGGTGCATGATCTATTATGTGTATTGTGTTCTGCAGAGGAAGTATTATGTCTAGCGTGCTTGTGTTTGCATTTGTGAGGTCTCTGGTGTTTAGGTATGTTTCTGGTGAGGACCTCTGCATATGTAGGTATGTGTGATGTGAGTTTGGGTGGAGTAGGAAGTGTGGTCTGCATGCTGACAACCTGCTCATTGTATATGGGGTCTGTATAATTTAATCGAAAGCTTAATTGAGTGAATCGCTATTTGCTGAACCCAGATAAGTGAAATCTCAATTAAGCGAATGATCGTTTAATCAAAAACTTTCTTAGTAAAAAAAACTTGTTGCCCACCCACCCACCATAACAAACGAAACAAATTTAAAAACTCTACAAAGTATGCTTTGCCCCCCACACCCCCCAAAATAAATATACCAACTCCGAGATCGTACTATATTGGGAAAAAGGGCAAACTCCTAATAATGGCCAACAACGTCCTTTCCCTGGGAAAAAGTTCCCTTAAATGATCATTCGCTTAATTGAGCTTTCGCTTAACTAAGTTTGACGAATAGTGATTCACTCAATTAAGCTTTTGATTAGCTGATATAGACCCTGTATATGTAGTGACTTGTGCATGAGAGAGCATGGATTCAAGGTTCTTAATATAGATGCATCTCTCACATGTTGAGTTTGTGTGGACTAGGAGTAGAGGGTTGTCGGTGAACATGAGACAGTTGCTACACTGCTTCAGGATGCCCATGTTGACCAAACTGGTTGGAGAAACTGTGGGAAATTGTCTATCCATAGTGTTAGGTAAATTTATATGGTTAGGAAAAGAGGTCACACTTAGGAATGGCTAGTAGGTGAGAGTTGTGCTGGTACCTCTGAGGCTAGGCTTAGTGTTTCATCTGACAGTAGAGAAAGGACGCGAAAAACCTCTGGAGGACCATAAGCAAAGTGCTATGGGAAAATTTAACAAGCAAAACATTTGCATCTATAACCACCAATGGTAACCACTGCTATGTGGCAGTGCACAATGTTGCCCTACACACAAGCAAGTGTAAACACGGGGCTTAAATAAAACAAGAAACTCAAACTAGCCAATA
>NC_056731.1:607498753-607546253 GCF_019279795.1 Protopterus annectens | reverse complement strand
TATGAATAAAACAAAAAACATTGTAGTATAGCTCTTTATATACCCCCTGAAAACAACATACCCATACTGGAAGATATTCTAGCCTGGATCTCTTCCAATATTAACAATGAGATTATCATACTAGATGATGTAAACATCAACTGGCTAGAACTTAATTCCAACCACCCATCTGCAAATATTAATCTTTTCAACTTCACCCAGCTCATTGACTCCCCCAACAGACCTAACAAAAGCAATGACAATGGATCTATCTTAGACTGGATTCTGGTTACAAACCCCAACAATATTTCCTCAACTGGAACACTCCCAAACATGCTCAGCAACTATCTCCCAGTCTTTATTAACTGTGGATCCCCCAACAGCCAAGCCCAACATCTATAAAAACAAACAAGGAATCTGACCTCATTCAACCGTGTAACATTCAACTATATCCTAAAAACAGCTGCCTGGAATTTATTAAAAACCCTCTCTTGATGAAGCTGTTGATCACTTCAACAGCACCTTCATGAATATACTGAACAGCCTTGCGCTATAGAGAATCAAAAACAACCATGTCCCTTGGCTTTCCAAGCTTACTCGTCTTCCTATACTTGCCAGAGACAAAACATGGAAGTCATGGCAAGCACATCAAAACACCCCAGATCTACTAAAATTCAAACACCTATGCAACCAAGTAAAAAAGCTAGTCAACAAAGATAAAAAAAGAACACTACTTAAAACTTCAGTCTAATCACAAGCAGAACGCAAAGAAATTCTGGAACTCCGTTACCTCACTATTTAATGCAGGCAAAAAAACAACCCTGCCCTCACCCTGACCAATCTCCCAAAGAAATAGCCTCCATTTTTAATACCTTCTTTATCAACTCCATAGCAGACATCATATTAAAATTTTCACACCCAAAGTACACCACATGCCACACACCCTCCTCTATTACACCCACTCACCCCCTCCCCTACTCACACCCAACACCCACAAAACCTCATTACTAACCCCTTTTCCACCTTTTTTCTTAAATCTATCCCATACATGACCATAAAAAAGCTACTACTAAAGCTAAAACCTTGCTCCAATGCCCCTGATGGCATACCTTCAGAATAACTCAATATCACTGCTGAAAATATCACGTACCCCATAAGCATACTGATCAATAGATCCATCCTTGAGTCCCATGTTCCCAAAACCTGGAAAAGGCCTTCATTTTCCCCTCTCCATAAAGCTGACAATAATACTGACATCGCTAACTTCTGAATCATTCCTATTCTTTCTCCAGTGTCTAAAATGCTAGAAAAATGCATCAGTATTCAAATGCTCCGCCATCTTCTTGACAACCAAATGCTTTCACCCTCACAGCATGGTTTCAGACCCAGTCATAGTACTACAACTGCCCTTCTCTCCTTTATGGACGCAGTCAACAGAGCCTGCAATGTTGGCAAAATAGGTTACACCCTCTTCCTTGATCTTTCCAAAACATTCAACACTGTTTCTCACCCTTTATTTATCACCCAACTATCTAAGATTGGACATTCCCCCTACATTCTAAACTGGTTCTCTAGTTACCTAAAAGAAAGGCAACAGGCTGTCAGATGGCATAACTCCTTCTTTTCTATCATCAACACCACCCACTGGAGTTTCCCAAGGCTCAATACTTGGACCACTTCAATTACCATTTTCATAAACAATTTCCATTAATCTCTAACTCAAGGATCTGTCATTCAATATGCAGACAACTCTACTATTCTCTGCTCTGCCAGCTCTAGCTCTGATCTACTCCAACTAACCCAAAAGGCCTTCTCCTCCACTGAATCCTGGATGCACAACTACCTAGCCCTGAACTCAAAGAAAACCAAAATTATGCTATTCACCCCTAAAAAAACAACCCCCTTAAATAAGTCTGACTTCACCATCTATTCTCACGGTAAGTCTGTAATCAAAGTCGTCACCCATATAAAACTCCTTGGAGTCACTATTGACAAACACATGAAATTCGACCTGCATATACAACACAACATTCGCAAAACACAAAATGTGTTGCCTGCAGTAATGTATGTGTGTAATATAAATGGTTGCTATGATACCCTCTGGTAATGATGAAGCTCTAGCAATACATAGGTTATTTCATCCACCGGTTTTGCTATCAGTCTCCCAACAGAGTCATTCATTATTATGTTGTACAGCTTAATAAAGAATAGAGAATGGAGAGTGGTGTGTAATGCATTGCTAGGTCATGTAAACCTGTATGGATGACTGTGACCACTATCTATAGCCTGTTGTACCTTTTCAATGAGTATAATAAATCTGATTGTTAATTTTATACTATATTTACTGAATTTGACTTTTTTATTTATTTATTTTACATTTGTTAATCGGGTTAGTCTGGCTGAGCTTTTGGCTCATTTTCACCAGAGACCCGGTTAGAAAAGCTCCTCATGACTAAAAAATAAATTATTAAATTTTAGTAACATAGTAGTAACAATCAGCTATAGGATCTTACAAGCAGAGACCTGGAGAGAAAAATAGCTCCTCAGGCAATTCAATTATACAGAGTCTTAACAATTGGCAGACAAGTATGTGAGTTTACCCAAACAAGGTTTTAAACAATTAGCAGAAGAAAATGTGACTAGTTACAATATTATTTAAGCTGCTTAGAGCAAAATGAGTTAATAGTTAGGCAGATGCTTATTTAAAGTAGGTAGGATCTAGTTGTATAGGAGTTTGGAAACATGAAAGGAAAGTAAGAATGGCTAGTAGGAGATGTAGGGGAGGTAGAGTATAGGAGACAGACTAGACAGGTAGGTTGTTTTGAGACTGTAAGAATTAAGAGAGGTTGGAGATAGAGGAAGGGAAGAGGTAGAAGAGGCAGCAGAATAGTGTTAGCGATACATTAAGAGTGAGGTGGTGAAATAGGTGAAAGGATAGTGGTTTCAGGGTGGTTGGCTACAGTGGCAAGACCACTTTACTTTTAGATATTTCCTTGTGGCTAATTTTAAACTTTTGCTATGCTGAAGGGATTTTATTCCAAAGGGGAGTTGGTTCCAGGATGTCGCTGGGTTATAGTTATAGAGGAGGCAGTCTATTTTGCTTTTGGGTTTGTAGATGTCTAATAATTCTTGATTCGAGCTGCGTAGCATCCTTGCAGGGGAATATTTGGATATTTTAGTGGAGAGGCTGGAGCAGAAGAAGGGTAGGTAGAAGATAGAGCGGATGATTTGTAGTTGGTATAGTTGGAGCAGCTGAGGGAATTGTAGTCAGTCTAGTTGCTGTAGTGCTAAGCAGTGGTGTGACTTCTAGGTTTGGTTAGCTGCAAATCTGGTGATCTTATTATAGGTAGTTTCAAGCTTGGAAATAAGTGCAGAATTTAGGTTTGTGAATATGTGGCAGCTGTACAGGAGTGTTGGAAGTAATAAAGCCTGGGAGAGAGTTATTCGGGCATTGTTAGTTAAGTATTTCTGCTACGGAAAAGGTGTCCAAGTTTCTGATGAGTTCTTTTTACCGAGTTAGTAATATAGAGATCAAACTTAAGCTGATCATCTGACTTACCTTTAGTTTTGAACTGGTAACTGTTAGCATATCAATGTAATCCTGCTTGAAAAAAACATTAGGATGTAATTGGGTACAATGATTACATACTGCTATTACTGTTTGACATCATGCAGCATAGGCAACTGCAGGTAGGTCATTTGTAGTAACTGTTGAATACGAGATTCTACCGGTGACAGCCGCTGTCAAACATGTAGTTACCTGACTAATGGTTTCTCCTGTTTCTACAATGCCGGCATATTTTTTCTAGCTTATTATGCTGTTTCAACATAGATAACAAATTGAAAGTAATATGAGCAAAGCAACTAAAGGAATCCATGAAGATCGGGAGTATATGAAGGGATGTGATACAGAGAGCAAGTGTCATCAACTGTACCATAGACAGTGCAGCAAAAATGTGTTGTACATATTTCTAGATGGTCATGAGTAGTGATGTGTTGACAGGTTGCATGTTTTCTGTGTAAAATGTTGTTACTGTTACAGGACGTCACACAGAATATGCATAAATTCATTATGAAAACAAAAACAACTTGCATAGCAGCAAATTATGCAATATGTCCTTTCTCATGGCTTAAGTGCACAGTGGCTTGCCACACTTTCACGGCCACTGTAATGTAAAAGCTTAATACAGGGTGTAAGTCATAAATGTTTAAGCACTCTGTCATACCTGAATGTGGGATACAGCCAAATGGCTATCTGTAGTAGACTCTTCCCCTATTTACATTTTTCCCTTCATGAATTTTTTTAACAAGAAATGTTCATTGGTTCCATTTGACTTTCTTTTGTGATCTGTTTCTTCTACTGCCATGATTGATTTTTCTGCTAAATGACTATACACTGTGTCGGCATAAATTTTGAGTGTATAGTTTATACTTCATCCGAAGGCAAGTTATTGGTGTATATTGTTTACGATAGATTGCATGTTCTCTCTGAAGTAGAAGTATTGTTTTTACTTTTGATTGCCAGGTTGTTGTCTGTTGGGGTTGTGGATATAAATAGTTCTTAATCATGGCTAAATATTCATGTAAAGAATTAAATACTTGTATCCCTAAGTTAGGTACTGCATCTGGGCCTGGGGGTTTTCAATTATGATCTTTTCTAAAGTTTCTTTCAAGCCGTGTGGCTGTTACCTCATCACATTTCATATCCTGTAGATTTGAACTTCTTCTGTCCTGTACTTTCTCAATCCATTCTGCATGTGTGTGATGTTGCACAGGATCTTCATAGATATTTCTAGAAAATGTATGTATTTCTGTTTGTGTATGGTGTTTTAGATCTATTGCATGTTTGTCAGTTCTGTATAAAACTTGTGTGCGTCATCAATAAATTGCTTATGTTATACTTTTCCTTTATATATACCTGCACATCTTCAATGTTCTTCTGCCAGTGCTTATATTTGTCGTCAATAATGTGTAATAGTGCATGGGTAGAGCCTGATCTGATTGGATACTGCACATAGGTTTTATCACATGTATCTTTCTTAGTATTTCTATCGCTGTCTTCCCTCTTCTGTTGTAATTGTGACTGTGACACTACTTATATGAAATGCATTATAGTTTTCTATATTCAGTATTGCCATGATGGCATTTGATTTCTTCTGCATTTGATGTCTTCCCTTCCTTTCCCTTATTGTCCAGTGTTTTTGTATATAACACTATCTGTCATTAGTTTAGCTGCAAGTTAATGTTGCCTGTTTACTTTGGTTAATTTACGGAAATTTCTGTTGACATAATTAATTATCGTGCTCATTTGTTTAATCAGATTTCTAACATTTTGCATATTATTGGCTTTCTCTAACATTTTTTCAGTGATCTTAATATGTCTACCTATCTCGATTAAATAAAGCAACTGTAACCTTTGCTGACCATTTGTTGCAGGGATTATGCAGAAAGTTACTGAACATCTGCCTGTGACATATTGTCTTTAGCTTTAACCTGCATCATCTGTTGCTCTTTCATATAGCAATTCACGTGTCAATCAATACATAGCAAAGACTGTGTCATGTTTGCCAAAGTGTCTTGCTCCTTCCTTTCTTGTACAACTCCAGCTGAATTTATGTACACATTTATTAGTCAAGGATGTTGAGAATCTTCCTTTGGCAAGTGATCAGATGCTTCCTGTTGCGCCTGTTTCTACTTATTTTGTTAGACTCATTGTCCCAGCATGCTGTGGCATTACCAGTGTAGGATTTTCAACACTAAATCCTTCACTTATCAGGTAATACACTACTTCAGTCTTTATTTCTTTAACTTCCTTATTATTAATCCTCTTTTCTGCTTTCAAACTTTATTTTCTTATTTTTGTGGTTGTGAAATGTTGTAAGTTCAGATTCCTTTGACTGCACTCCGTTCAGAACCCATCATTGTCACAACTTGCTTCTCTTCAGGTGGCGAGAACTCCCTTGTCTAATTCAGTATAATCAACTCTTAGTAGCCTATAAGATTATTCATTACCCTGAAAACACACCTTCCCTCAAAAACATTAAGCATCCAGACAAAAATAACAGATCTCTTATATCCACCTCTAAACTGCAGATTCAATCGGTGCAAGCTAACAACCTATGTTTGTTTGACTCTTTGTTTGCGAATGTAGTTGGGAAAATCTGTAATTCGCTCCCACCTGAACTTACTATGACTCACTCTCTTAGCCAATTAAAAAAAAAATTGCCCAACTGTGTAAAACTCAATGGCTATGCCCTTGCTCTACACCCACCTAATATTTCACCATCACACAATTTATCTGTAGCTATATCCTATAAGTACCTATCTTCTAACTATAATTTTTGTGTATGCAATAAAAACTATACCATGGTATCTGATACACTGTGTTTAGATTGCTTATAAATACTTTTACAAGAAGTATATGTAACATATTTATACATACTCCAAAAATGTAGAAACTGTACTCCTGCATATTTCTGTAACACTTGTTATTGTCTTTATATATTGTCTGTGTTGGAACTTTTCTCCACGGGCCTCCACTGAAAAAGGACATGTATCCAGTTATACTATTACGGTAATTAAATAAATAAATAAATAAATTTCTGTACAACTATCTTTCATGCTGTTTTTTTGTATGTTTTTTTCCTTGATCCTCTGCATAAATATTACAGCATGATAATGTCATTATACTTTCCCGTGTCCATATTTCTTCATGTCTGTTTTTCCTACTTCTGGAGACTAATTGTTCCATGATGCTGTGACATATACCGTGGTAGACCTTTTAAACTAAATCCTTCACTGTGGAAGTATTCCATAACTTCAAATTATATTATATTTGTTTAACTTTTCCATGTACTAATCTTCTGCTTTTCATCCCCCCCTTAGTGATGTTATAGTTTGTGTTGTGACAGTTTACATACCTGGATACTTTGCCTGTATTTCCCTTCAAATATCTTTGGAGAAGCTTTATGGGTTTGATTAGTTTGGCTTTGTCCTTTGCATAGATAACTGGAAATTCTGGGGATTCTTGCATGATAGTAACAGTACATAATTTCTTTCTTATCCTCATTAATCCACTGTACCATCATTATGGCTCTTCCAGTTTTGGTGGACTACTACTCCGTTCGACAATGTGGTAGTGGAATCCTTCACCTGAATGTGACCTAACACCATTGTTGGAATGTCTCTGTATCTTGTAGATTCTACAGTCATTTTTTCCTTTACTGAAAGCAGTGTGCATATGAAGATCGTGGACTTTTTTCTCCTGGGAGTAGTGTAACCATCTGTCCTTTACTAATGTTTAAACCTACTTTTGTCCATGATGAAAGCTATATTGAATACATTGTATAAATCAGTGTCATACCTAGTAAAGTATAGCTTATTTAAAAAAAAGCTGATTGCTAACCAGTATGTTATCTTTGACTACAGTGCACTACAGCTGCTTTTGGTTCTTATATGTAATTCTAGATTACAGCATTTTGTTATTACACAAAATTGTAAGGAAAACAATGTTGTGCACTTGATAAACACTAGAAGAATTCATGACTGGAGGTTACCAGTCTAACGGCCCTAGAGGCTTTTTAAGCCTGGCCATTCATACACCAGTTCCTGTAATTGTCAATGCACAACAACTAGAAAGACTTTGGTGTATGTCTGTGCCTTCCAGCGACTATAAGCTGCTGCTGTCCATAAAGGCCAGAAGGGACACGCCGGGGTGAATTTATGATTTCCCTTCCATTGGTGCAAAAAGTTTTTGAATAGGCTTAAAGAAGAGGTCTGTTTCACATAAATGTTTTTTTTTTCTTAAAAGGGTAATTTTATGATTATGGATTTTTTGACCACGGTGGACACATGGTGATCAAAGGTCAGGTTAATGTCAACCTGAATTGTCATGTCCCTTACCACTGGGTCTACTCCTAGGAGAGTGTTAACAATGTTGTAATGTATAGGGCTGGTCGCCATCCCAAAGGGTATAAACATGCATTTTCTGGCATTGAGTTTCAGGCTATGTTTCAGGCACCAGTTAATTGGCTGTCAGACCCTCATGGATATCTTCATCTTTGGAGGAATCAGTCATTGCACCAAATTTGCATGTCATGTGCAGATTTGGTCACCCCAATACCATCTCTATGTGATATGACTTCAGACAAGTGTATTACAAACAGGAGCTGTCTAAGTGCTGATTGCTGGGGAACACCACTAGTAATGGACTATTGCTGTAGGTGTATTACCCCACCAATACTACATGTGTCCTACACATGAACCAGCTGACTGTCCATCATGTTACATAGGGATGTGTGTGTAAATTTGTTGAAATTGTCTATAATACCCAAGTGAGGTAGTATATTGAATGCCTTTGCCAGCTAGAGGTAGGCAGTAAACAGTTTTTGTCCATCATGCATGGCTCAAGTGGTCTTGTGAACATAGTCCACTGGGTTTAGCAGGTGCGACCTACCCTTGACCAAAGCAAACTGAGATAGGTGCATTGTTTGAATATTTCCTGTGTATTTATTATATCCATGATAACTTTTTCCATGGCCTTGTTTTTAAGACTAGTCCAACTTGTGGGTCCATAGTTGCCTGCGTCTGTTCATGGGACAGCTTTATGTAGAGGGATGACCTTTTATGTACTACATTCCCTAGGGATGAGGTCTGCCTGGAGGCTGTGGCTGAATAGACATTCTAGTGTGTCTGAGGGGTCAGTTTGCAAACCATATAGCAGGCACCCCTGGATGTTATGAGGGCTGATTGATGTAGTGTGTTTAGCTCTGAAGTGCGCAGTGAGTAACAGTTCTTTAATAACACTGGGGGGGGGTGTAAGTGGTAGAGGCTATTTCCTGGGAAGTAAGCAATCATGTTTGACTCTTATGGACTTTGTCTTCTGCTTGTACCTTATTGCTGTTATGTGAGACTTTTGAGTAAAGTTAATGTCGTCTACTCTATATTGCACATTGGTAACTACTTTAGCCAATGAAATGTTTATGACAAGGCTTTTCTTTCTGGACTATAAGGGTGAGAGATATGCCTTCAGTTACAATTGAAATGTCTTGAAATCCCAAGAAAATAACTGCCCTTTATTGCATGCATATTCCTTTACAGTACAGGGCCTTTTTTTGTTTCTAACTCACCACTATGACTTTCTACATACATAAGTTAGTAAACATACACACACATTCCATTGGAAATGGATGTTTCATTTATTTTAGAAAAGAAGCAAGCAAGAAGACACACAGGTCCCAAGCGAAGTCATACTTTTATTTAATGGTCTGTTTCATAACTGTCATATCTAGGCATATATAGTTTTTGTTTTACATAATGTTACAGGTTTACACTGAAACTCTGTAAATTGCAATTAAAAGCAAGTTAGATATTTTGTTGCAAAGAGACAATTTGCTGATGAATCACAACAATGCAAGACGTGTATAATACAGACTCGTTAGTTGAAAGAACACCATTGCACATCATTCATCATCATCATCAACTTCTTTCGGCTGTTCCTGTTAGGGGTCGCCACAGCGGATCATCTGTTTCCATTTCTTCCTGTCATCAGCATCTCGCTCTTTCACACTAACCGCCTGCATGTCCTCTCTCACCACATCCATAAAATAAAAACACATGCACATAAAAGTATAAAAATATTTAAAACGGAAAGATCCTTCTCTACTTAACATATGCAGTGTATTAAATAGCTTATTGATATCTATACATTTTACATATGTACATCCATACAAAAATTCCAGCATGAACAATAATGCCATGCTTGCTGGCAATGGTGTAGTTACAGTTTCACCTCATTTCCATTTGTTATATTTCGTTGACTAGCATCTTGCTTGAATTACTCTTCTGCATTTTGCCAAACTGTTTGACATGCTTTCAGAACGTGGTATAATTCTGTACTCCATTTAAAATTTTCTGTTTGTGTCTTGGGTTTTGAGTCAATAAAGTCTATCAGCCACCTATTTGCATGGTAATCCAGCTGAAATGAAGAAGTAAACCAACCAACAAACCAAGTAACAAACAGCTGAATTAAAACATAAGGGTAATAAACTAAATGATTTGAAACATAAGTTAAGTGGAATTCATGGTACCTTGGAGACACAGTCCACATATAGTTGTTGTTACTTATTAAAATAAACAATTAAATATTTATTTACAGGTACTTTGTTATGGGTGTATATGTAGTTGGTACTGTAATGGGACATAAAATGGTAAGTAGCACAGTGTGTAAAGCTAAACTGTACAGTAAGTGTTAACATGGAGGGCATGTGCAGTTGAGAGATATCTGTACCACACTAATGGTAATATGAAAATTGGTGTCGTCAGTAGTATATAGTAATAAGCATATAATGACATTCAAATGAGATGGATCATAGAAATAGATTCATCAAGAAACTTGTCAGCATAGGTATCCTATATGCAAAATGCACATTTATAAGATACTTGGTCATTATCTATTAGATTGATTAAGTTCACAGGTGTATACTAGGCATGGAGTTCAAAGGACCAGTGAGAAGCTTAGCCACCTACCATCAAGCACTGTAGAGTTCAGCTCCATGGTCAAGAAGCACAATGTTATATAACCCAAAGAGGAATTATGATTTCCAGCCTATTCATTTTTAATATTATTTAATACAGACCTTGTGTGGAATTGCTTGACCAGCATAGGAAGTTTATTCCACAAGTATAGGATTCCTTGGGGCAAAAATCTGTTGTGACATGTCATGTCGTATTTTTGTGCCGATAAAAGATTACATTTTTTGTTTTGTTTGTGCATGGTGGTCTGTGTTTTGCAATAGGGGGTGCCAGCACTGACCCCTGTGGAACCACCATAATATCAACAGGCCAGCTGGTTGAGGTAAATTACTTAACTATGACCAAGTGTGATCTGTCAGTAAGCCAGTTAGCAACCAACCTGAGAACATAACGGTTGATATTCAATGGGGACAGTTTATCATTGATGCCCAATTGTGGGACTGTGCTAAGTGAAAGTAGGTTGTATCCACAGATTTGCCTTCTTTTATGGATCTGGTGATGTTTTTCAAAAAGTATACCATGGTTTTAACAGCGATGACCTGTCTTTGGCAAAACCAAACTGTGTCGTATCAAGAGGTTGGAGATGACCTATGTCCTTATTTACAGGGTCCGTGCTGATTTGTTGCACGGCCTTACAGATAAGGATGGTTAAGCTTATGGGTCATAGGCTCATAGGAGGTCAGTAGTCTATGGGCCATGATACATACTCTAGATCTCAGAGCAATCAAGAGGATGTTCCTGTTGAAGGACACTTAGTGCCTATTCTTATTCCTCATCGGATGATACTAAGTTACCAAGCTATTGGCACTGAGGCCCTTATCAGCCTAGCCAATAGTTTAGCAGATGTTTAGACAAGTCAGCAACCAAAGACCCTGCACACCAGGGACACAGGTGCAATGCCAGGGGTGTATTTTTTGGTTCTCATACAGTTATCAAGGTTGTGCTTAAAAAGGAATAATGAGGTAGTGTGGTTGATGTGGAGAGGGAGTCTATTCCACAGATGGGGAAGTGTGTGGGACACAAATCAGTCATGCCAATAAGTCCTATTGACATCACAGATCAGGATGAGGTGGTGCATAGGAGTTGCTCAAGTGGAGCTTGATTTTTGGATATGCAGCAAAACCATCAATGCGGGGTGTGAGATTGCGCTGTATGCCAGACACAGCTCACCTCCAAAGAGTCTGTATGAAACTGAATATAGGGAAATGGCTTTTAGCCTGTCTCTGTAGGGTACATGTTTGAGGCCCTGGATTGTCTTGATGAGGAACCTCTGTGGTATCACCAGCTGCTGCATGTGCTTTGGGTGGTACATGCTGAAGTGGGTCTTGTACTGAATAATTGGCCTATAAGAGAAGAATACAGGGATGTTATGAACTCTTTGCCCTCAGGGCATTTGTGTTCTGGCATGAGTAGTTTTTCCAATATATGGTTGGGTAATTAAAGTCACCCAGGATAAAGGTAAAGGGTTGAATCTTGATAATTAGAAGAGGTCCAGATAGGTGTAGTGGGCATCTTGAGTCAAATTTGGGGGTCTGTATCTAGCAATAATTTGAATAGGGGTCTTGCAAAGGTTAATTGCACTTGGAGTGTCTCCTGTTCATCATAGTGTTTGACCAGCCTGGTGGTGTGTGTGTCTTTAATATATATTGAAACTCCATATCCTTTGACTTTGCTGCCCATAGTGGGGGTCTGAATGTATGACAGGATGAGTAACCAGGTAAGGCTTGGGTGCTCTCTGCAGCTTTGAACCAGGTTTCTGTGACTGCACATATGTCAACACCTTCCAGGGTTAAGAATGCTTGCAATGAGATAAGTTTCATGTTTAGACTACTAGCACTTAGCAACATGCCCTTTAAGTTGTGTTTTGTGGAAATGTTTATGTTGCTAGTATGGACACCCTGAGTTTTGCTAAAAAGGCAGTATGGGGGAGGCAAGGGCCTTTGGCAGAAGCCTGAAGCCCAAGTCAGACAGATGCAGGCCGTGTCTAGCAAAGCATCGTGGTCTGTCCATCATATATTCCCAGGCTGTCAGGTACTGAATCACCCTGGAATGACAACAGAAAGTAAGACAGTTGCTAAAGTCATTTACTGTTTATATTGAGGCATCATGGGTGATAGACACCTGTGTGTGTGTGTGTGTGTGTGTGTGTGTGTGTGTGTGTGTGTGTGTGTGTGTGTGTGTGTGTGTGTGTGTGTCTGTATAGACATACAAATATATGTGGATCTATAAAGACATATATACAGCAAATACATTGTAAATGACAAAAACAATCAATATGATAAACACATAATAACACATACATTTATTTACTTAAATTAATATCTATTTCCATCTTGATAAGGGGGTTAAATGGTGTCATCAACACAGCCATCTGAGTCACAAAAGAGGAAAGTTTTAGAAAAGTTATAAGAAGTCTGATAATAACACTGAAGTATACCGCTAAAACAGTTCTGTCCACTGCATACTGAATTTTAATAAAATAGACACATCATCAGATATCTAGCATTTACAAATTTGACACACATTCAATAATGCCTTGAATTGGAAGCCGGTCAGTAAGACGTAAGAAGGACGTGGCTTTACAACCACATGAATAAAAACTTAGATTACATACTGCATACATACTTATCCACACAGCTATGAAAATATAAGGAAATAGAGAGACTAGATTTACCTCAACTTTCAAATGGTAATCAGTGTAATTCTAGTGCAGACGAATGTTCAGGAAAGGAGTGAAAGATATAAACATTTTACCACACTGGAGGGAAGAAAAAGAAAACTTCAGTTGGATGGAATCAGTGTTATACATTCAGTTATTGTGTGACTGCTGAAGGGATTCAACTACTGGGAAAATACTTTTAGTGCACTAACAGGATTTAATTTCAAAGTTGTGTGGCATTTTTTTTTTGAAACGGTCTTAAGATTTTCTGGTTTTAGAGTCTTAGGACATTTGCAACTCAGTGGGTTTGTTTCCAGGTTGTAACTGTCCAAAGCAGTGCTGTTGTGCGAAATGAGGGAAACTGTCTTTATAAAGGCATGTCTGCATGAGTACATGCATGAATAAGGAACACTACTGCTGACCATATGAAAAACAATTACCAGTAAAGGGAGAAGGGCATGTAGCAACAAGCATGAAACAAATACAATTGCCTAGGCTGGGATAATCATTCCACTAAGTTTCACAAAAAACAAGCACATACTAAAGGAGATGTAATTTCACTGCTACAAAGGCTGCAGATCTGAGTATGGCTGGACAGTATCTCTGGATGAGGCTAAACCAGTCAGTCAGCTAATGTAGTAGCCTATGGGTGAGGGAAGATAAAAACAAAAGGACAAACTGTAAAGATTGCAGAGAATGACCATCCCCCACTGAAGTTTGTGAAATCTGACCTGCAGTATGCTAAAGAGCTTGTGTGAAAATCCTGCCTCTCAGTGTGCATGCGACTTACACAGCACTAAAATGTAAACAAAGCACTCTAGCAAGCAACTGATGTTTGAAACGAGATAGTGCCCCTTTAAACATGGAATCCTTTATAGACATAAGCACTTCCTAAGCCCAATTCCAAAAATAAGGGTCTATATCATTTGAACGAAAGTTCAAAATCTGGATCGCTGTAAACAGCGAAAATGCCGATAATCGAATCCTTTATTGTGGGGGGATGTGCCCCCCCACTAATTATATATACCAACTCCGAGGTCGCACTACAGTGAGGAAAGGGCAAATTTCCTGATCTTCACTGTACCGCAATCTCACAAAACAGACATAGATTATCGGCATTTTCGCTGTTTACAGCGATTGAGATTTTTTACTTTTGTTCAAATGATATAGACCCCAAAAATAACCCTTGCCAGAATCTACCTGTTACCCTCTCTTATCTACAGTGCCCCTCTACTTACCAATGTTCAAAGCTCTACTAAATCCAAACTTGAGACATGCTACAATAAAATCTTCAAATTCGCAACAAACTCTAAATACTCCACTCATCATTACTGTGCTCTTAAATCTCTGAAATGGCTAGAACTTCCAAACTATCTCTCCAACTTGCAGTTTTTTACTTCTCACAAAATACTCTTTAGACTCCTAGACTGTTCTGCCCTGAGCTCAACTTTCAGCTACTACCACCCAAACAAGCCCCTAAGATCAGGGGAACAGAAGCTACTGTGGGTTTACATACTTAACTTCCCACCTGGCCAGCTTCTTTATTCCTGCTTAATGGCTAAAAACTGGAACACCGATATCCATTAGAACAACTCAAAATCCCACCTCTTTCAAGATTTCCCTTCACAACCAGTTATCCTCAAGCTGGAAGTGTACCTGCTCCAAGCCCCCCCCTAGAAAGTGTGCACTTGTTTCTTATAAACCATAACTTTTTTTCCTTTTTCCTGTCTTCATTGTATGTGAGAATCCTTCAGTAGATAGAGATAATACTTCTGTAACTAAAGTTTATAAGGACAGTACATTATCTGAATCTTTAATCTATATCATTGTTCAGATTATACTACTGTAAATTTCTCTCATATTTTGTATATACTTAGCCTTTGTATGTCTATCTATCTATCTATCTATCTATCTATCTATCTATCTATCTATCTATCTATCTATCTTTGTATTGCTTTTTATTTTGCGGATTGCAAACTGTTTCTTTTGTACATACTCATTCTTTGTATTCATTGTATTCAATTTTGTAATGCAGACTGTTAATTTCTTATACTGTGGAGCTTTTCACCCCGGGCCTCCACTGAAAATGGATTCTCTATGTCCCAGTGGACTTCCCTAGTAAACAAAATGCAAATAATAAATTAATTAAATCTGGTCATTCATGAAAGTGAGGTTTCGGTGATGTCATCTCTGTGTTTTCATTTTTGGTAATGTGGTCTTTTGCTTATTTGAAATAGACCCACACACACACACACACACACACACACACACACACACACACACACACACACACACACACACACACACACGCACACACACACGCACACACACACATCCCAAATCCATGCAAAAATTGGGGAAAAAAGGAGGGTTGAACTACAAAGGAGTGCAGGGGGCTTGTTCCCCTGCAAAAATCCTTTATACTTTTACCATTAAGGTGCTCATTGTTTTACTGATTTGATGAGTTCTTATTGCTGAGGTGATTTCTCTGGCAATTGAATCTCAGTGTTATACGTTGAAAGCTATACACTTGTAAATATATAGATGTTCACATTCACAAAAACTTTTGCTCACAAACTGTCTCGCCCTCTTACTATATACATATATACCACTAAGCAACTAAAAAAGTGATCTAAAACAAATCCCATCTGTCTGAAAGAAGTAAGACACTTTAGCATAAAATAAGTAGATCAGGAACTCTCCAGTCACAAAAAAAAAAATGTAAACCACAGAATAGTCAGTCAATAAATAGAAATAATATTCTGAATGCAGAGCATTACAAAACTTAAGCATATAACACAACAATCAAAAAATGCCCTAAGTAAAGAAGTCCTACGTGGACTGGCAGATGGGAAATCAAAAATTCAACCCTGGTCTTATACATATATCTGTGATGGAAAGAAGTAGCTGTTAAATCGCACCCTAACATGCATCCTTTAAAATAACCTTTAAGGCACAATAACGTATGGGATACATTTGGGTTGCAGAGCTGGGCTTATAAAGGTCCCAATAGTCATTAGCCTAGCATGCAGCTGTGAGCCTATGAACTACCAACTCAAACCGCACTAAGTCAGTGAACTGGTAAATTGATGAATCAATTAATATTCTTAAAAATGACACTAAGAATACAAAGCATTACAAAAGTGCCTCACATCGATAACAGTTGCATAGACTGTGACACCCACTTATTTCTTGCTCAACATCTACAATATAAAAGAGCAGAAATCAGTTATTTACTTCAGTACAGTAATCTGTCAAAACTAAAAATATACTTTTACCTGTAATATCCAACATAATCTTCTACAAAGCCCACGTCTTCCCCAAAATGGCCCCCTTAAAACTTAGTACTGATGCATTCTAGCTAAATATTGTCATTATCAGTCAGATGTGCTTCATCAAAACCTAAACTCTGAGGTCCCACTTTATCAAAACTCGAGTGTAAACTTGGTCTTCTGTCACTCAAGACAAAAAGTATACAAAGTAAATACTATTAAATATATGTAATAAAAAATTAACTAAGCTCAGCCACATCTTCTCATTGTGACTCTTAAGTTCTCATCTTAGTCAAAATCCTGTAGACAATGAAAAATATGCTTCCTGACCTATTTTAAAGCCATACTCTACCACTGGTTTGCACTATGTGTCTTCACTGAAATTAAAATTCCATCAGGGTGAAACATTGATATGGGTATCTGTCAGATATATAGAACAATACTCCTCACCACTGCCAGATCAAAGGAATGGTGTCATTTTAACCACCTTTCTTACCTGCTATGTGATTACCTCTATCACTAAACAGTTTTGTTTTAATTGAAGCTGCAAGTGGTTACTAATTTCTAACACACAGCCAAGAATGAGGAAAATTAGATTATAACAAATCTCTTAAAAACTGCCATACTATGGATTTATTTCCATCGTACTAATCGATTTTTGTGAAACCTCTTCAAAAATTCTTAGAAGCTTGATTTAATATGTGACTAATTGTTAAATACTAGTCACAATGTACATGATAACACACATAATAAGAATTGCACATTTTCTGTAAATGAAATGAAAAGTGACAAAATAATTTTGCATTGGGACAGAATTGCAACACTGGATGCAGACAGTAGCAGCTTCAAATAATAATCTGCAGTCATGCGTCATTCCTGCAGGCCAGTACATGGTTATTGTCTTTCATTAGTAAATGGCCCATTAAATGTCAAAAAGAGTATAACTATTCAGGTTTAACTATTCAGCTTTAGTAAGTGAGATCCTTGGAACCAAAATATTTATACAAATGCAGTTGAGGACATGACTGGTCTGTATTAAAAAGCCACCCACATAGTAAAAGAAAATCATTCCCAAAATGTAGTGTACATAAAAGGTAAATGTCAGCTAGTGGCAGATCCATGTTTCCTTCATTCTGGGGGTATAACAATTGGCTGGTGTGCGACATTGTGCAAGCCGAACTCTTCATACCACATTAGAAACCTAATGCTTGATTTGCAATTATCATAGTTATCTAAAAGGATATGTGAATGGTCATTTATGGGCATCTTCTAATCTCTGATTCTCCTTCTTAGTACACTTGATTATTTTTATGCTGGCTATGTGAATATAAGCTAGAGGTTTTAAGTCTGAGCTGTGGTTTTGGACAGGAAAAAGTCAGCTGTGATGGGGAAGGGGAGTGAATGGCAAAGACTAGATGGCTGTCCATGGGAGTAGGAAACCTATTCAAGTACAAGGCTGGCACACAGAGTAAGCTAGGTGTTGCAATAAGGCAGCATGAAGGAATGTGGATAAGCACCCAACAAGCAGTAGTTTTAATTGTTGTAGCAGTGGAAGGTATACTTTGACCTGTGCAGAGGTCTCTTGCTTGGAGTGGGAAAGTACAACTTCTCTAGACTGCCATAAGACAAAGGAAAAATAAAGAAAACAATCATGCCACCACACATACACACACACACACACACACACACACACACACACACACACATATACACATATATATATATATATATATATACACACACACACACACACTCACACACACCACACACACACACACACACACACACACACACACACACACACACACACACACACACACACACAGACACACACAGACACACACACACACACACACACACACACACACACACACACACACACACACACACACACACACACACACACACATATCTATTTATCTCTATCTCTCTCTATATATCTATCTATATATATATATATATATATATATATATATATATATATATATATATATATATATGCATGTATATACACACACATACACACACACACACACACACACACACACACACACACACACACACACACACACACACACACACACACACACATAAATAAACTAGCAAATCTGAGAATTTCTTTATCTCAAAAAAGAAGAAACCCAAAACCCAAACATTGGACTCATCAAGAATGTTCTTCTGTACAGACTGCTGGCCATAGTACTGCTGCGCAGATTAAAATTTTTGCCCAGTCTTGGTTAAGTTATTGTCAAGTTGAGCAATATAGCCATAGTAGATGGTCAGCTATTCCATCAATAACATTTCTAATGAAAACCTAATGCCAACATATTTTGTTTCTTTTTCTGTGTTTATCCCACTTCACTTGCCACTCTTATATACACAAGCTCTAGCTCCTTCAATGTCATGAGTTAAATATTGCAAACAAAACACAGTGCTTTACCTGTTCGGTTTACTGTTTTTCCAGAGCAAACAATATGAATAAGTAGCGCGATAGACAGAAGAGTTAAGACAGATGTGGTAAACTTCATGACACCCATGTAGATGGACAATACAGTTACAACTGCTGAATTCTACACAAGTGCACTCTGTAAGCACTTACACAAGTGCATGGATCCCAAACAGAACCAAGACGCTATTCTCCAAAAAAAGGAAGCCAGTCTGGTGGTCCCCTGCCATAAACAAACTGTACAACAGAAGGAAGAAACTGTTGCAAAAGAGAGTAAAATCCAATGAGTGGAGGAGCTCCCTGGTCAGCTTCAGTAAGAAGCTGAGATCCCATATAAGATCAAAATCGCCACTAATTCTAAGGACAACCACAAAGCATTCTATAGCTATGTCAAAAATCTCTATAGCAACACCCAGATCTGCTCTGAGTTACAGCACAACGGCACAAAAATTACAGAACCAACTGATATTACCAACATCCTGGCAGATAGGTTCAGTGCTAACTTTACCCCCAGCCCCCCACACCCTAAAGGGCCCATATCTATACAGGAAGAATGCAGAGTCCCTGTAATCACAACTACGCAGGTAAAAGCTGCACTGTCTAAAGCCAAAAACGCAGCATCCATGGGACCGAACAACATCCCAGGCTGTGTTTTACACTTACTTCCCCACTTAAGCACCATGTTCATTAATAGCCTCGCATCAGGCTTTGTGCATACTGAATGGTGCACAGCAACAGTTATCCCACTCCACAAAGAGAGAGCCACCACTGATCCCGGGAACTATTGACCTATTAGCCTGACAAGCCTGGTCTGCAAGGCCATGGAACGTATCATCATGGAACTCATAAACAAAGACATTGGTAACCTCCAAACTCTGGATCCCACCCAGTTTGCATTTGTGAAAGGCAGATCATGCCTCCTGAATCTGATTGACTTCTTTGAGGCAGTCACCAAAGCCGTAGATGAGGGTAAGGTGGTTCACACAGCCTATCTTGACCTCACCAAGGCTTTCGACACCATCCCCCATTCTGGAATTATAGCTAAACTCACTAAACTAGGTATAAATCCCTATGTCACAAGACGGGTTGCCAACTGGCTCACTGACAGAACCCTTACTGTAAAAGTTGCAGACTCCAAATCTGACCTCAAAGCAGTGAAAAGTGGAGTACCACAGGGTTCTGTCCTGGGACCTCTCCTGTTTGGTATATACTTTTCTGAAGTAGAGGCTAACACAGAAGGCCTCTGGCTAACGAAGTTTGCAGATGACTGCAAACTAAGAGCCATAGTCAAGTCTCCAAATGATCTGGACATCCTACAGAAGGGCCTCGCTGAGACAGATGCCTGGTGTCAGAGCCATAGCCTCAAGCTCAATGCCAAAAAGTGCAGTGTCATCCCCTTTGGTAAAAAGTCTGTACCCATGAACTACCACATAGGCAGCGATCTACTTATGTGTGATAAGAGACCTTGGGACCAAGGTGGACAGTAGTCTCTCCTTTGATAGTCACATCGCCACAGTAGTCAGGAAGTCCTTCTACGTGGCACACCTCATCATAAAAGGGTTATCATCCAGGAAAAAAGAGGTCATTGTTCCACTCTACTCGACACTCATTAGACCCATTATAGAGTATAACGCCCCTTTTGGAATGTACCTCACAAGACATCTGCAGCAGCTGGAAATGCCACAGAAGTACCCCACAAAGAGGATTACTGGCCTCAAACAAATGCCCTACACTGACTGCCTCAAAATACTCCAGCTTTAATCCGTAGCATATCGCCTACTCCAAGGTGATCTTTGCCTAACATATAAAGCTATGTCAAACCCAGAGCTGTTGGACATGCTACACCTAAAGAAATACCAATCCCTCCGAGCTACATGCTCTAGGGACCTAAACCTTGTCACCACAATAAACAGGACATGCTGGAGGGATAGATTCCTGTCCCAGAGACTTCCCATACTCTGGAAGAGGCTACCCATCTATGCCAAGCAAAGTTCTTCGTTAGCACTCTTCAAGAAAAATCTTGATGAGTGGATGGGAAATAGGAACTACATCTCGGGGATCACTTATGTGTCTCTGCTTGGCAGTGGCACAGGAAAATAGCTTTCTTGGGTGGCATAAGCCAGGGAACCTTGTTGGCTAGGCTTACGTAGGCCCTTGGGCCGATAGCCTAGTACCTACCTATGAACCTATAAACCTATATCCATAAATAAACATTCAACAACAGATTATAATGAAGCAATGAGGAGTTTTTGTTTTATAGATTGTAATGTTTCCTGAATTACACTTTCTTCCTAATGAAATCAGTTCATGTAGTTCCATTGATTATGCTGCTTTGCAAAAAGGTGTGTTACACAGTTTACAGAAGAGAACTTGTGAATTACACTAAATAAAGAAATGCCCAGTTTTTATGCTTTATCTGTAATCATTCACAAATTACATTTTCCTACATATGAAATCAGTTATTTCAATTAGTTATACTGTTCAAAAAGTAATGCAAAGATAAATGTACTTGTTGCAGTCACTTTCAGCAAAAGCATTTGGCTAAAAATATTTCTATCAAAAGAACTTGCTTTCAATCAGAGGTTTTTGTAGTTCAAAAACTTTTAATTTCTCTTCTATAAGCAGAAAAGCAATACTATTTACTATTGCGACCCTCATCAACCAAAGGAGGTTTAACTCATTAAATAAGAAAATCTCCATCCTCGGCCAGTGCTGTAAAAATATCATTTCATTAATAATTACAAAGTAGATCATTCACAACTGGTGATCTTTAGTGCCCTCAGACTAATCTTTGTATAATACAAGCCTTTAGCACATCACTACAGCTTGCATCTACTATGACTATCACTTATAACAGATGTAAATGGTGTCTCTGGAAAAGGGGCATTCACAAATGTGTTTCTTTGAAAGTACTGTATGCTGCCAACTCTCCTTCATTTTGGCAGCCTGCTGTTGAATATTTTTTTTTTTTTTTTAATAAGCAAAAGTAATTAATTTAAGCCTGTTGGCTCTATTCCCACATATGATGTTTGGATTCATTTCTCAATAGTGACACTGCAGTGCAGCATAAGTGGGGTGTTGCACTCCTGAGTGTGGTCTCCTTCTGTTGAGATGTTAAACTGAGGTCACATATGCCTGAGTTGGTAGTAGCTCAGCTGGATGTAAAAGATCCCACAGCACTTATAAAAAAAGTAGGGGTACTTTATTAAAATCCATAAAAAGAAAATTGGACTTTTTCCATATATTCAAAATGCCTTTAATTTCAAAATTACATATTTTCATATCATCTCCTCTTATATACTTTACATATAAATATATTCATATTGTTCTTCCTTTTTTAATGTCCCCACTCTTTATTCCACAACCACATTTGTATTTTTCCATCATCTCCTTCATATCCCATTTTTTTATGGAAAACATTTCTTTTGATCTCATTTCTCAAACTGGATATATATCTGTCATATACAATTTATCTTTCCTATCCATATATAACAATAATCCATCTAGAAATTGTTTCCTTATATACTGGTAAAATGTTTTTTTTATCTTGGAAGGAACAAAAAGTTGATCTCACTTTCTGTTAAGTTTACATTTATCAGTGTAAAATCTGAACTGTCTGTAGACATCCAAGGAATGCAGGATTCTCTCACCCTCATTCTAAGTAGAGGGGAAAGGTAGGAAGGTTGACTGGCTTGTTAAAAAAAAGCTCATAAACCACATTAGACATGAAGGAGGGGTTTGCTCTATTGGACATATCATTAAATGGTAATACTATTACAATGAGCATCTCAGGGTATACCACTGAGGGAAAACTGGATGGTGGAATGATTCAGAAATGTATAAATGTCATTTAACAGGGCTGTGCCCCATGCACATTTAAACTAGGATGAATGCTCATGTTCAGGCTAAGGGAACTGGAAAATAATGTTACAGGTTTTTGCAGCATTAGAAAATTTGTATCTGCAAGAGGATCATATTGCTGCTGCTTTGTCTAATAGTGAGCAACATTACCCCAGGAAGGGGAGAGTCATCCAGCCATGCTTAACATTTCATGGACTCTATGGAACCAACATTGTGGAGCAGTAATGTATGGATAGGAACACAACACAAGAAACTGTGGACATGACTAAGCCTCATCTGTAACTCCATGGGAGTCATGGAGTGCCTGTCCCAGTAGATATTAATGTATGTGCTGCTTTACTATATTAGCTGCAGGGACCTTTCTGCAGCATATCGGGGATGCAGTGGGAGTGTCTCAGGCATCTGCCTCAAAAATACTCCATCAGTTTCTTGATGCCATGTTTCAGCATGTGAGGGAGCATATACAGTTCTCACATGCCACAGGGGAATGAGCCAATACCATGTGTTTTTTCTATGACATAGCCCATTTTCCTGAAGTTCTGGGGGCCACAGACTGCACACACTCCCAAATAAAGGCACCATGTAGGGAAGTGGGAAGAAGGTATGTGAAATACAAATGGTATAATTCCATCAACTGCCAAATGGTCTGCAATGCATAGGGTATCATCTACAATGTATGTGGAGGCCACCCAGGCAGTTATCATGACCCTCACAGATGGCACACCTGCGACAAGTACCAGTGTTTTGCAAGGGATAGCTGCCCCCAGGGGCATCTTGTTGGTGATGCTGGATATGTCCTGGAACCCAGGCTCATGACACCCACGGGAAATCTACAAAATCAACAGAGCAAGGGTACAATCATCTCAATTGTAAACAGGTAACATGACTGAGTGTGTGTTTAGGTTGCTGAAGGCACATTTTTGCTCTCTGGATTCATTCAGTTGTGTCCTGCAGTATTACCCTTACACTTGTGGAAGAATTTGGTCTCAGGCTGGAACAAGACCCTTTGATGTGCAGCCCTAATGTCTATAATGCTGAGGTTAAGCTTCCACTATGTAAGACTGGAAAATGATTATTTGGAAATTAATACAGCATAACAGATCTGATTTCCAACACATTGATGACTGAGAAAACACAGTACAGCTGGAGAGATTGAAGCTATTGGCAACCTAATTACACCTTTGACCTCAGCAGATGTGCATTATGCTTTGTATACATTGAGATGTTCAATGAAGCAGTGTCCTGAAATTTCTCCAAAGCTGAATATCATACAGTTTACATAATCTGATAGGTCAGTACACAGCAGTGGAGTCACACACATATGACAGTGACAATATATGTAATGTATAATGCATGTAAATGTAAAATGTGAATATTGTCTTTCTTTTCTAGTAATGAATGTGTGCCTATGTCTTAAGTGATAATTTAATAAAGGTGTTTAAAAAAAAGTTGATCATAATACTTTATAATCAGAGTAACAAGACCTTGAAGGTATACTAAGACAGTCTTATAGAACAGGCAAACAGTTCATTAAACCCTGACTGGAGAAAGAATATTCTTTAGCAGGGTTTTAATGTACAAGTAATCCCAGTTTATAAAAGAGTCTGCCACTTCAAAGCAGCATATTAAGCTGCAATGGTACTCGTGCTGTAACAAAGCTAATGGTTACCATTATTTTACACTTGCTAAGCAGCACTTTTGCTGATCAGTGAGTGTAAAATTAAAA
The DNA here is from genome assembly GCF_019279795.1 of Protopterus annectens. NCBI lineage: Eukaryota > Metazoa > Chordata > Ceratodontiformes > Protopteridae > Protopterus > Protopterus annectens. The sequence goes on along the minus strand of NC_056731.1, from coordinate 607,521,777 downwards.
GAAATAGAAAATTAAAAAAAAAAAAAAAAAAAAAAAAGAACAGTGTGTATTTATGTCTGAGGGTGTGAGCGTATGCATGTGTTAAAGTGAGAGTGAGATCAACCGAGCGATTATTTTATGCCCACTAGCCTGCGCTTTTGCTGTTTAACGTGTTAAATTAAAGATAGTGTTAAAAAAGAAAGGTGTGTGTGTTATTGCATGCATGCTTGTGTGCATAAAAAGCGGATGTGTGTGTGTGTATGTGTGTGTGTGCGTGTGTGTGTGTGTGTGTGTGTGTGTGTGTGTGTGTGTGTGTGTGTGTGTGTGTGTGTGTGTGTGTGTGTGTGTGTGTGTGTGTGTGAGAGAGAGAGACAGAGAGACAGAGAGCGTGAGCAGTATCAGCAGCAGTTAAAAGTAAGAGGTGCGCATACCTGTCAACCTCTTACCTCAAGAAATCTAGAAAAAGCCTAAAATAAAGGGGAGACAAAGCTTCAAAATAGGAACATATTTTAATTTTTCATTGAAATGTCTTTTTTTTTAAGTTAAAGCCTTTTGCCATATTTTAATTGTATGTATGAATTTTATTAGAGCATTTGAAGCATTGCTGTTATGTGTTTTACAGATGATGGATATGTACTAATATATTTTTTAGGTGATTTTAATAAGTTAGGGGTGTATTATTTTGTATAGCTTATTATTGATGCATTTCTTAGTAGTGATTTATTAAGCAGAACATCTTGTTGAACATTCTAGTAAACACAAAAATACTATCTTGTTTGCTCATTTCCCACCTTTTCTAGCTAGTATAATGATAGTCCAGATCCCAGGGTTTGCTGGTTTCAGGACTTTATTTTCTGTGTTTAGAGCTATCCAGACTTTGCTGTGGTAGAGGGAAATCCTACTGCTTACCAGTGGGAGTGGTGAGCATTGTACTGCCTATCTAACACTATAGGAGTGGTTTCCAGCTCTGAAATTGTAATTTTATTAGCCATTTTGGGCTGATTTCTATCCCTTTCAACTTTCTGGCTTAAAAACGCATGTGTTTGCGCATTTTGTGCATTGTGCCGCACCGCGGGGCTATTGTTAAACTATTCCAGGTGCCAGAAAGTCTGATCTTCAAATTTTCCCTTAGAACTAGCTAGATTCTCAGTAATAGCACTAAAATCAGAACCCCTGTGATTAGCACTTGCTCTAGAACCTGCTGGAAAGCACTAGGAAGCCTTAAACTGATACAAGCACTCAACTCTCCTTGTTAATAAGGAGAAATTAATTGTAGGCACTAAACAGCCTATAATTGCAAAGTACCTTGCAAAGGTAAGGGAAAACAGCTCTTGTACTTTACAAAAAAAGCACCTAAACAGGCATGTCCAAGGGTCAGCTTCCAGTGATTTCTCCTGTCCACCTGGTGAATCTGGGTATACTGGGACAATGTAGCAACTGCCTCATGTAGACAGACAACCGTCTCCTCCTACCACCCAACACTACAACCTGCGAGAGATGCACTTACGTAACCAAACTGGAAGCAAAGCTCTCTCCAGCCAAGGTTGTGCTAGACAGTCAAGAGGAGAAGGTTAACACCTGCACTACACCTCAAGCAACACATAGCCCTTCAAAACTCACACCATCAACACCCACACATAGCAACACTAGACCCACATATGCGGAGACCCTTAACATTAACCTTCCCAAGCAATCTTTGAAGATTTGGTTTTTTTGCAAAGCTATGGAGCTGTGTATATTGAAGAAGGGTTTCGGGAAGTTTATTCTTTTGGTACAGCTTCCAGGATTTGTCTCTTTGATGCATAATTTGCTTTATTTCTTTGGTTAGCCAAGGGGCAGTTATAGTTTTTATTCTTTTTTTCCTTGGTGGAGCTGGGGAGTTTACAGCATCTAGGAAAGTAGAGTTAAAGTGGTCTATGGCTTTATCGAGTGGAAGGGATTTTAGAATGTTCCAAGTCATTTGTTTGAGATAGAGAAGGTTTTGGAGTCAAATTTACTAAGGTTGCGGGTCCGAATATATTGAAGTTGGTGTGGATGGGAGATGGTTGCACGGTTAATGAAAGCTGGGAGGTGGTCACTAACAGAGTCAGGGATGGTGCCAGAGTTGGTAATTTTATTTAAATGGGTGACTAAGATCCAGTTAAAAGTGGATCCTGAGGGATTTGTTTTATTGGGTCTGGTGATGGAGTGGGTTATTTGAGTAAAGTTAAAGAGGTTAATGGACAGGGAAGGTATGGGACTGTTGATTTTATTCCAGTCGATGTTTACATCACCTAGTATGTAAGTTTCAAGGTTAATTTCAGCTGAGGCCCATTGGAGTATGCCTTCAAGGGTTGAGATGATATTTCTGGGTGGTATATAAAGGGCGATGATAAAGAGGCTTTTATGATTATTCATTTTTAATAAACCGACTGTTAGTTCTGCATTGGTAAATTTAGGAATGGGGTTTGGTAGGGGGAATTAAGGTAAGTAGATTGGAACAGATTAATGTAACACCTCCGCCTTTTTTCTTTGGACGGTCACATCTAAGAGTGTGAAATCCAGAGGGTAGGATTTCAGAGTCAGAGATGTGGGGTTTGAGCCAAGTTTCAGAGATGACTACAATGTCAGGTTGGTTATGACTTAGCCATGCTTGAAACTGATGTGCTTTGTTGTTGAGACTCTGGACATTGAGTGTGAAAATTATATATACAGCTTCAATCTTCTTGGTTCATGGTTGTCAGCATTATTTTAGTTTTAAACAGTATTTTTTCATAGTGTGTAGAACAGGAAGGGTTAACTATTGTTGCTGATATAATCACAGCATGAGAGCTGACAGGCTCAGGCACTTCCTTTTTTTATTTAACTGAAACTTGTACCTTGAATGCTTGCATCTGAAGAAGTTTGATTTTATTAAACAAAAAGTGCTTTATGCACTTTAAAACTACTGGTTGCTTTCTGAAGCCAATTTTTTCTATTTTAGTAGTTTATTTTGTGTTTTATTGGCTTGCTTTGTGAGTTATGGCATCAGGAAGCACAGGTAGTCTGAGACTATTCACTGAAATGCAAGATAGAGTGAAAACCTGTGAGCTGGCAGTTTTGATTGAAGCTATGGCAAAACAGATGGAATTACTAACATCACGTCTTTAGACAACCAGCAGAATGAACTATGTCAGTCGGTGTCATTGTCTAACACAGTGCTTACACTGCATGAACAGGATGGAAGCAATGTTCAGGCAACAACTAGACCTAATTCAAATGCAGCAGAGAACAACTTGCAACCTAATGGTGTATAACAACAAAGTGTTACCAACAACTTGCAATGCACATTAGTTCAACTAGGAACAAACCGAGAGCACCAAGGAAGTTGCATGAGTGTTCAGCATGAGATTCATACCTCAGGGCTCATTGGGGCTCCCATCCTGATGGATTGGCTAAACGGAAATTTTTCTTTTTCTATGGAAGTTCACAATCCACCACGGGGGCAACTGGCTGGAGGTAATGTTAATTTCAATAACAGTATTGTTGACATGCTGAATGTTTTTGATTCTAAACTTGTCAAACTTAAAAAATTACAACTAGAAATTTCAGACTTTAAGGAATGTTTACAACAGAGTATAGTACCAAAAGGCCTTAGGTGATTCCAGTATCCAACAGGCTTAGTGAATCACTTTGTTTTTCATTTAGAACTATTACAATTATATGATAAACAGGGATTTGGACTGTTGGAACTCGTGATAAAACATTATAATTCATGGGTTGAAACCATCTTAAAAGAAGTGACTGATTTAGATCACAAAATTAAAGTGCACTTAGATTTCAACAGGTACCAATAGGATTATACAAGAACTTTTCCCAGCATTGACCAGTACATCAATAAATTGAAATCTACTAAGGTTAAAAAATTGCAAAGAGATCACTTAGCCTACGATTATGGTATGTTGTAGCCAAGTCCACTGATATCACAAACAGGGGCATTTAACAACAATAACACTGCCTCTATGCAAGGCCCTTCTCGGGTGGGTGACCTCGACTTAAGCTTTAACCTTGATCAACAAATGAACTCTCAGACCCCCCCCCGCCAGGAGGATACGACCGAGTCTTTCTCCATAAGAAGAAGCAAGAGAATCAATAATCAAAATGGAAGGGGCCAGCAGAAAGGTGAGGTTAGCACCACACCTGGTGGAAATTTTCAGAATCCCCAACAGCAAGGGGCTATCCCCAAATGAGTGAATTATATTAACAACAGGAAGAACAGCAGGAAGTTCAACAGGAAGAAATGTTAGACATGTACCCCAAGCCTAAAGAGACTCTGAATATCATTAAAAACAATACAGGAGACTTTCAAATTTTCAACTATTTGGAAGTTAACATTAGTTCCAAATTAGTTGCATTATTAGCTAGGGGGTACACTTTGTCCCTCTCATAGCATATTAATGTAGCCAGAGCAATCCTTGACATCAACAATTATACCAGGAAACTAAATCTGAATATTTTATTTGGTAACAATGACAATAACAGTTCAAATGCCAGGAATGCCTTACACGAACCAAGTGCTTTCAACCCACTGCTACATCCCAGCCTGCAGATATTCGAACATGCATGTGAGCTCGACCAAAGGCATTTAGAGAAATTCTCTAAGCATGCTGCTGTCAAGATGAACATCAGCAAATATGAGTGGGATGAAATTAACTATTTAAGATCACTTAAAGTACGGGTTTCCAAACTGGATAAGGGTGGTGGCCTGATTATTATGGACCACCACAAATATGTGAAATAAATGAGGGACATTTTAGCAGGGGAGGCTTACCAAGTAGCCTCCTTAATGAAATAAACATGGCTTATCAGTGGATAAATATGTTTTTGAATGATTTATTCATAACAGCTAGAATTTAAGCCAATGTCGTTAACTACAGGACTATGCCTTACCCTAAAATCCTGAGACTATTTGGGATATCCAAGATCCATAAAAATCTAACCAATCCACCAATGAGACCTTTAGTGGATGGCCGAGATGCAGTCACTTATCCATGTGCAAAAGCAGTGGATGCTATTCTGAAAAGATACCTGACAAGTGAGAGTCAAGTCTGTAAAGACTCATGGTCATTTTAAAGAAAATTAATGAACTTGAATACAGCGAGAACTATAATTTTCTCACGATAGATGTAAAAGACCTCTATACATCTATTCCACACTTGGAAGGAATTGAATGGATTATGGTGACGTTAAGGAAGAAAGGAGCCACTGATTCAGAAATTTCAGTTGTAGCTGAGTTGTTGGACATTGTTATATCAAATAACTATTTTGTTTTTGAGAATGACTTTTACTTGCAGAAAATTGGGTTTGCCATGGGTTTTCCTTGTGGAGCCAGTTTGGCAAACCTAGTAATGGCATTCTGGAAAATGAATTTTTGGATTCAATATGGAAGAATGCAAGAACCTGATTTTGTTTAATACTCGGTTCTTGGATGACATTTTTATTATGCTGAAAGGGGATTTTGTAGAAGTTAATAGATTAGTGGATTACTTTAATAACACCACATCCTTCCTCAAATTCACTCACACTTTTGATAGTGATGAAATAGCATACTTAGATATTAATCTTAGAAACGATAGGGGAGAAACCGATACTTGTCTAGAATTTTCAGGAAAAATACTTATTCCATATAATTTCTCCATTATTCCAGCTGACACCCTTACCATCAAAAACATTCAGTCATTAAGGGCCAACTGGTAAGGGTGGCTAGAATTATTACTTTGGATAGAGACTTTGAGTTGGAATGTGAATTATTAAGGAACATGTTTTTAGCTTGAGTCTACCCCAGTGATCTAATAGACTCACAGAGGAGATCCAGAGTAAGAGTAGGTAAGGCTTTTACACCCCGATTTTGAGTTTGGGAGGGGTACCAGCAACAATATCTAAAGAAAAGTGCAGGTTAGACTTTAATCTGGATAGTCCAGTTACAGAAGATGATTTCTCCTTGAGCCTAGTTACTACCTATAATGTGGATAGCTATCTTGTACAGATTTTGGTTCAAAAAAACTGGGAATGGCTTAGACGTGACCCGACCTTACTCAGTAGTTTAGATACTTCACCCAAAATGATATATAGGAGAGGGAGCAAAATCAAGAACCTCTTGGAATCTAGTAGACCACAATTTGTGAAGTTTCCTGGGATGTTTAAGTGTGAATCCTACAACCTTTCTAAATTCATTGAGGTAGTAAACACATTTGAGGTGAACGACCATGTGTTTAGATTAAAAGACAGTTACAATTGTAATACCAAATTAGTAGCATATTTAGCGAAGTGCCAGTCTTGCCCAGTATTTTATATAGGCAAGACTGAGCGTAAGCTCTGGGAGTGAGTGTACAAACAGCAGTATGCCATCAATAAAAAGAAAACGAAGAATGCATTGGCTAAACATATAGGAATATTTCCAAACCATAAATTTAAGTTCAAGATTATTGACCATGTCAAATATGACATTGGGGTGGCCCCATCTCCCTAAGACTTGAAGAACTTGAACTTTACTGGCAAATTCACCTCATTGTATACTATTACCTAGGTATTAATGACATGTGCTCGATTAGATGTCTACTTAAATTGAAAAGTTTAACTAGATGACAGAATCAGAAGTTATGTAACACAAAAATAATTGAAATATTAATTTTATATTAATATCATGAATAATATTCATCTCTAATAGTAACTTACGTTAGTAAATGTGATACTAGAATATTCAGCCTTAATTCTCCTTAAAGGTCATAGTTAGAGTTTGTATTTTTTATATTATTTTTATATAATGAATGCCATATTGTGGAATTAAGTGAATGGCATAGCATAGTATGAATGCTATAGATTTAGTAATATGGTCATCATAGCTAGGTAAAATTATGTACCCAACATCAAGTTAATTGCTGATGATACTGCTGATGATACCAGCTGTAAATGGCTAGGCTTTTGCTTAGTGCTGATTTTCATGTAGCAGTGTTTTTCTGCCTGGCAAACCTGGAAACTACTAGACTGTTAGCGTAAGCATTTCTATGAGCACTACATCATTGTGGCTATTCATGGGTTTACTTGGAAAAATGTTAATTTCCTGCCTATCCTAAGCCATAGTGTTACGGCATATGACTCTCTCCTTTAAACACGTGCGGAGTGAGCATTAATTATTTTTCCCCACAAGCACTGTTTTTATCTGTATTTAGTCTTACACCTCATAGGCTACAATAAAGGCTAAAGGCAACATAAAACAAACTAGTGCCAACGACTACTCCATGTACTTTTTGGCTATATTGTAGCTAATTTGATTAGGTGTCCTGGATTTTTGGATCTCTATCTGAACTAATTTCTACTCTTCAAAGGATAGAATGTAAAACCAAAACTATAAAGGGCAATGGCTTGTGCTCATGGTTTTACTATATAAACGTGGTTTATATTGTATTAACATCTATTGCACTCATGCATTATAGGTTCATAGGTTCATACTAGGCTATCTGCCCTAGGGCATTTATAAGCCTAGCCAGAATGTGTTTGGCTTTCGACACCCATTTTAAATTTATTTTGCTATGCCCTTTTTCGAGGTTAGTATACTGTGCCTCTGTCTAGCAGTGCCACAGAAGTGATACCCGGGGTAAACCTACGATCTCCCATCCACTCATCAAGATTCCTCTTGAAGAGAGTCAATGAGGGACTCTGCCTAACCTGGACTGGGATTTTATTCCAGAGTGAAGGGAGCCTTTGGGTTATGAATCTGTCCCTCCAGCATGTCCTATTTATTTCAGTGCTGAGGTTCTAGTTCTGCTCACGGCCGGCGACTAGACTAAAGGTTTTTGTTGCGCTTATCTGTTAATTGTTTTACTATCCTAACAGTTGAAACTGTGTTATTATGACCCTGGCTCCTCTTAGCTAGTGCGTTCAAGGTAAAATGCTTAGCTACTCCCTAGCCTGAGTGCTACTTTTACATTACTGGTGGCCTACTCATGCGGTCTACCTCTATAATCTATACTATAGTAGCTAAATTCATCTCTGTGTAGCATGTTCACAATGGATTCCTTTAGCATTTGATCTGCTTTGTTACTAATTTGTTGCATTTCTATATTACCTATACTGCATTTGTATGTAGTTCTTGTAAGATGTGCTGATTATTCTCATTTCAATATTTTTTTTTTTTTTTTTTGCATGTAGATGTGGAAAGCTGTGCTGAGTCTGTGATTACAATACTAGTATAGTTATTGGTTTCCGTGCTTGCTTTGTATTTCATTGCTCTCCTTTCTACAACTTTTCTTTTAGCTTCCATAACTTCTGCCCATTGTTGAACTTTGAAATCAGCCTACTGGTCATGGAAAGAAAACTGGCGCCTTGTACAGTAAAGGACCTGTTCTAACCACTCCCTGAACTATCTCTACAAACTAAAGGACTATTGAAAGTATGTGTTAATAGCTGTTTTGCCATTTCCATACCCCTGCTAGGTGGTTAGAAATCGCTCTGTACCTGGTGTTGCAGCAGCCAACCCCATCCCCAACCCCACCACATGCTCTGTATTATACTCTGTCCCTCTTTTTTGCCTTTCTTCCTGAATTTTAAGCTCCTCTTTCAGCTCATCTTCGCCCGGGACCTACTGTTGCCCTGAGTCATTTTATCGTGGCTGGCCAGTAGATGGCACCCTTAACCTAATCTTAATTTCTCGCCCTAGTGTAGCACCTCCTATCCTTTCTAGTGTGGTTCCCCTATATCTACTTACTTCTTTTACTCCCTTAAGAGTGTTTTCTGCTTCTTCTACTTAACATCCTTCTGGTTTTTCTCTACTCCCTCTGTGCTTACTCTACCCCCAAGTTTACTGCCTGTTTTACTGATTATTCCTAACCTGACTCTTACCTTTGGCTCTTCCCGCTCCATTCTCCCTATGGGCTCACTCCGCTCCCCTTCCCTGCCCCTAAATTTCACCCACCCCCACTACTCCTATATTTATACTTAACCAATCTCCCCTTCTCACTCACAAATCATCCCCTACTATCATAACTCAACCAACTAATCTCCTCCACTCTCTGTCCCTCCCTCTTGAACTCCAACTCCCAATCACAAACTCTCCAACCCCATTAAAAGTCCACATACACTCATTATCCACCTTATCTGATACTCTCCTTATCTACCCCACTAATTCCTCCCTCTAATTCTCATCCACACCCAAACCATGACATGTCTTATAACTCAAACAGTTCAAAACCCATTTATCTGCCTTCTATTCTTACTCCCTTTATATCATGCTACTTCCTACCATTCTAACCTACTCCACCCCTCCTTCCTATTCAACCTCCACACTCCCACCCCTCCTCCTCATCCCACTATAAAACATTTTCACAACATATCTGCCTCCCTAGTCCAACCCAGCCTCCTCCCCTACTTCAAATTAAAGCTTGTCCCCCTCCAACGTACATACCACACACATAAACTAATTCCCTACCATCCGCAACTATTAAAAACCAGCTCAAAAAAGTCACTACTCTTCCTCAACTTCCTCTACTTAGCAGGGGATATACAACCAAACCCTGGACCAAATTCTTCCTCTTCTCCAAACCCCACTGTTACAATCAATAAAACTAGCCACAAACACCTCAAATTCTTCACCTTGAATGCACAAAGCCTAAAGAACAAAGTAACCCAATTCTATGCCTGGCTCAACCATAACCTACCCGATATTGTAGCCATCTCAGAAACATGGTTAAAACCCCACATCTGTGATTCTAAAATCCTACCACCCGGGTTCCAAGCCCTGAGACATGACCACTTAAAAAGAAAAGGGGGTGGGGTAGCCTTAATATACTCTAACTTGCTGTCCATATCTCCCTACCCTAATCCTATCCCTCCATTCAACAATGCTGAACTAGTCATAGGCCTTCTAAAACTAAATAACCATCAAAACATATGTATAACTGCCCTCTACATCCCCCCCAGGTAATAACATCTCCACTCTTGAAGAAAACCTCCTCTGGACCTCTACCAATATTAAACTTGAGACCTTCATACTTGGAGACGGAACTATTGACTGGAATAAAATCAACAACCCAAATCCCACTATATCCATCAATCTATTCAAGTTTACCCAACTAACTAACTCCATCATCAGACCCAACAAAATTAACCCTCCAGGTACAACTCTAAACTGGATCCTAGTAACTGACCCCAATAAAGTAATAGACTCTGGCACTAATCCTGACCCTATAGGTAACCACTTGCCATCTTTCATCCACAGAGCTACTCACTCCTGTCGTCACCTACACCAATATACCCACACCCGTAACCTCACAAACTTCAACCCCACAACCTTCTTGGATGCCCTAAAACAAACAAACTGCGTCCCATAAAAACGTTACTACCAGACAATGCCGTAGAATTCTTCAACTCTACCTTCTTAAGCATCCTCAACTCCCTAGCTCCTCCAAGAAGGAGGGTCAAAACTAAGTACACCCCTTGGCTAACCAAAGACACCAAAAAACTTATGCTACAAAGGGACAAATCTTGGAAAATCTACCACCAAAATAAGCAGCCAGAAACCCTCCTTATATATAAACAACTTTGTAACCTTGTTAAAAAATATATCATTAGAGATGAAAAGTCCTGCTATATTAAACTCCAGTTCAACCAATCTAACAACTCCAAACATTTCTGGAACTCAATTAATTCTCTTCTCAAGCCAGGTACCAAAAATAACCCCTGCCCTGACTCAAACAAATCTGAATCTGAAATAGCCTCCCTATTCAACTCCTTCTTTACCAACTCCATTGCCGAACTGACCAAGACCTTCCCTAACAACAACCCACCCTCCCAACACATCCAATCTTCCACACCCCCTGGGCAACTCTCTGCTTCTAATCCCCCACCTATATTTGAACTTACACCCATCTCTACCTCCCTCATAAAAAGATTACTCTCTAAATTAAAATCTTGCACCACTGCCCCTGACAATATTCCATCTTCATTCCTAAAAATAGCCGCAGACAGTATTGCTCTTCCTGTCAGCATCTTAATCAACAGATCCATACAGGAATGTTATGTGCCCAAACTATGGCATGCTGCCTTTATCCTACCTCTCCATAAAGGAGGCAAAAACAATACCATCTCTAATTTCTGCCTTATAACTATCCTCTCCCCTATTTCTAAAATCCTACAGAAATGTATCCACCTACAGATAATGCCATACCTAGCCTTACATCAACTAATTACTCCAACCCAACACGGATTCTGACCTGGCCATAGTACTACCACTGCTCTGCTCTCATTCTTAGACACAGGAAATCTAGTCCGTGACTCTGGTAACATTGTCTCTACAGTTTTATTAGACCTGTCCAAAACATTTGATACCATTTCTCACGCCCACCTCTTAAACCACCTCTCTAACATCCATCTCTCCAATAATTCTTTATCTTGGTTCTCAGGCTACCTCTCTGGTAGGTCTCAAGCTGTGAAATGGGGAAGGGAACCTCCTCCTTCCTTCCAACCCCCACTGGGGAACCTCAGGGATCTATACATGGTCCAATGCTGTTCAACATCTTCATTAATGACTTCCACAAAGCCATACCCAATACCAACATTGTACAATATGCAGACGATTCCACTTTAATCTGCTGAGCCCCACCCTTCCTCAGCTACAAATAATAACCCAAACTGCCTTCTCCTCTACTGAACAATGGATGCTCCAAAACCACCTCTCACTAAATGCCAACAAATCCAAAATTCTGTTATTTTCTCCATCAAAAGCCTCCCCTCTTGATAAACATTCTTTCCAAATTGTAAGCCACAACAACACTGCCTTAGAGGTCTCTCCCTTCGCTAAACTTCTTGGGGTAACTATTGATGAACACCTAAAATTCAACACCCACATCAAGCAAAACATTAAGAAAACTCATATTAAACTTGGTATGCTATACAGAAACATCCACTTCCTTTCCCCTCCCACCAGACAAACCCTTGCCACTACCTATCTGCTTCCCTCACATTTATATGGTGTTCCTCTCCTATCTAACCTGTCTGCATCTCTCTCCTCCAAACTGGAAATCTGCTATAATAAAATTTCTAAATTTGCCACCAAAGCCAAATTCTCCTCCCATCACTGTACTACCCTTCATTTGTTAAACTGGCTTGAACTCGCCAACCATCTAGATTATCTCCAAATTACTACAGCCCATAAACTAATTTTTCAACCTTCTAAGTGCCCAGCCCTGTCCAATATCCTCCAACCATACTCCCCTCCAAGATCTCTAAGATCATCCCACCAAAATCTAATCACTGTCCGTAAACCCAATCATCCTGCTAGGCAGTATCTGCTTTCTTTAGCTAAAAAATGGAATTCCTTGCCATCCTCCCTAAGGACTTGTGAAAGTTTTAACACCTTTAAAACTTCTACACTCCTACCTTTCTTTCAAATGTAAATGCAACTGCTCTCTCCCCACATAGCTTTATGCCTCTCTTTCCCCATAAACCTTTCTCTACCTCTGAGCCTAAACCTAACCTAACGTAGCAGTAAAAGTAATCACCTGTACAACCCTCTTCAACCTCTACCACCTCTGCTTTCTTTCACTTCTCTTTCCCCTCCTTCCCAGTTGCCTTTTCCTCCATACACATCAAATACCTTCTAACCTGGGAACATACTCCTGTTCCTCAGCTAACTTCTTTAGCTAAAAATATAATCTGCAATGACTTATTCCTGTACTTTAGCTTAAAATTTAATTCTGCACCCTCAACTTCTTCTCAGTAAATTTCCTGTTCCTACTCTATATCATACCTTCATAAATACTTGTCACCATGAAACCATATAACTTATGTTGTTCTCTGACTCTTAATCATTTTTGATATGTTTCTCTTTACTTTGTCTGTAACTGTGAACACACTGTGTAACACAATTTTATTTAATTGTACTCTTCTTCATTTAATTTGGATTTTTATGTGAACAACTGTGTATAACTGCACATATATTTTACCTCACTTAATTTTGATTTTTATGTAAATAACTGTGTATAATCACTATGTAATGCGGATTTTTATGTGAATAACTGTGTATAATCACAGGACACTAAAGACAATCATAAGGCTTTTTTCAGTTATGTTAGGAACCTGGTATGCAACTCCCAGACTTGTTCTGAGTTGATTCTAAACGACCTTATACACTGAACCCACAGACATCACCAATATCCTGGCAGACAGGTTCAGTGCAAACTTCTCCATCCCCTCCCCCCCAAATGAGCAAGTGTCTACCCCAGCAGAGTGCAGCCTCCCAAACATCTCTGATGCTCAGGTGAAGGCCGCCCTCTCCAAAGCAAAACACACTGCTTCCATGGGACCAGATGGCGTCCCGGGTTGCGTCCTACATGAACTCCAAGAAAAACTAATCCCTCAAGTAAAACTGCTGTACAATCTCAGCCTCACTACAGGATATGTGCCCAGAGAATGGCGTACAGCAACAGTGGTCCCACTCCACAAAGGTGGCGCCTCTGCGGACCCTGGAAACTATCGCCCCATAAGCCTGACTAGCCTAGTATGCAAGGCTATGGAGAGGATCATCATGGAACTCATAAACAAAGACATTGGGGACCTACAGACACTAGATCCTACCCAATTTGGCTTTGTCAAGGGCAGATCCTGCCTTTTGAACCTGGTCGATTTCTTCGAAACAGTCACCAAGGCCATAGATAAAGGGAAGGTAGTCCACACAGCCTGTCTGGACCTCGCAAAGCCATTTGACACAATACCTCACCCTGGCATCATAGATAAGCTATCCAGCCTAAATATAACCCCCTATGTCACAAGATGGGTTGCAAACTGGCTCAAAGACAGAACCCACAGAGTCAGAGTTGCTGGAGCCATGTCAGACTCGAAACCGGTCACAAGTGGCATCCCACAAGGTTCTGTCCTGGGACCTCTCTTGGTCGGTATTTACTTTTCTGAGGTACAGGCCAACGTGGAAGGACTATGGCTCACCAAGTTCGCAGATGACTGCAAACTGGGCACCATAATAGACTCTCCAGCTGAAACAAACATCCTTCAAAAAGGTCTCTCAGAGATGGATAACTGGTGCCAGAGCCATGGTTTAAAGCTAAATGCCAAAAAGTGTATAGTCATACCCTTTGGCAAAAACAATGTGCCCACAAATTACCACATAGGTGGTAACTCATTAAGTACAGAGAAATTAATTAGGGATTTGGGGACCCAAGTTGATAGCAATCTCTCCTTTGACAACCACATTGCCAATGTGGTTAGAAAGACCTTCTACATAGCCCATCTCATCATGAAAGGATTCACATCTAGATCAAGAGAGGTAATCGTGCCCCTTTATTCATCCCTCATCAGGCCCATCATAGAATACAATGCCCCCTTTGGGATGTACCTTACCCGACACCTGCAGCAATTAGAAAGACCCCAAAAGTACCTCACCAGGAGGATCAAGGGACTCAAACAGATGCCATATGCTGCTCGGTTAAAAAAACTCCAGCTCTACTCAGTTGCATACCGCCTACTTCGAGGCAATCTTTGCCTGACATATAAAGCTATGTCCAACCCAGAATTAATGGACATGCTCCACCTCAGTAAATCTAAATCCCTTAGAGCCACGTGCTCATAGGACTTGAACCTCAACACAGAAATAAATAGAACATGCTGGAGGGACAGATTCATAACCCAGAGGCTCCCTTCGCTCTGGAATAGAATTCCAATTCATGTTAGGCAGAGCACCTCACTGACTCTCTTCAAGAAGAATCTTGATGAGTGGATGGGGGATCGTAGGTTTGTCCCGGGGATTACTTCCGTGTCACTATTAGACAGAGGCACAGTAAACTAAACTTTAAAAAGGGCACAGTATACTCAAATCAAGGGGTGGCGTAAGCCAAACACAATCGGGCTAGGCTTATAAATGCCCCAGGGCAGATAACCTAGTATGAACCTATGAACCTATGTAATGTGGAGCTTTTTCTCCCCAGGCTTCCACTGAAAATGGGCTCCCTGAGCCCAGTAGACCTCCCCAGTCATCAAACTGAAATAAATAAATAAATAAATAAATTAATTAATTAATTAATTTCTTGAATGGTAATTTTAGTCACTATTAATGGTGCTTAAATATATTTCTCAAACTGCCAACCAAGTTATTTTTCTGGGCTAGGCAATTAGCTATGAACCAGTATGAAGTGTTGTAGTAAAAAAAGTGTGTAGAATTTCAGTAGTGTAATAGTAATTCCTTATTGGTAACCTTATTATTTCATATATTTATTTGTTTTTGTTGTTTAAAGTATACCCATCAGCATACTTTATTTTTAAACCATAGCTTCAATCTTCCTTGTTCATGGTTGTCAGCATTGTTTTAGTTTTATAGTTCATAGGTTCATAGGTTCATAGGTAGGTACTAGGCCATCTGCCCAAGAGCATTTATTAGCCTAACCAGAATGTGTTGGCTTTTGCCTCCCTTTTAAATTAGTTTCCTGGGCCTCTGTCTAGCAGGGCCACTGAAGTGATCCCAGGGGTAAATTTACGACTTCCCAACCACTCGTCAAGATTTCTCTTGAAGAGAGTCAGTGAGAGGCTTTGCCTAATATAAACTGGGATTCTATTCCAGAGCGAGGGAAGTCTCGGACAGGAATATATCCCTCCAGCATGCCCTGCTTATTGTTGTGCTGAGGTTTAATTCAATGGAGCATGTGGCTCTAAGAGATTTGGTTTTCTTGATGTGGAGCATGTCCATTAATTCCGGGTTGCACATGGCCTTGTACGTCAGGGAGAGATCACCTCTGAGCAGGTGGTAAGCAACCGAGTAGAGCTGGAGTTTCTTTAGTCGAGCTGCATAGGGCATCTGTTTGAGGCCCATGATCCTCTAGGTGAGGTACTTCTGTGATCTTTCCAGCTGTTGCAGGTGTCGAGTAAGGTACCTTCCAAATGGGGCATTGTACTCTATTATGGGCCTAATGAGTGATGAGTAGAGGGGCACTATGACCTCTCTTGATCTAGATGTGAACCCTTTCATGATTAGGTGGGCTACATAGAAGGATTTTCTAACCACTTTGGCAATGTGATTATCAAAGGAGAGGTTGCTATCTACCTGGGTCCCCAGATCCCTAATTACGTCTTCCGTACTTAGTGGATTACCACCTATGTGATAATTCGTGGGCACTTTGTTTTTCCCAAAGGGGATGACTATGCATTTTTTGGCATTTAGCTTGAGGCCATGGTTCTGACACCAGGTATCTGTCTCCGTGAGACCCTTCTGGAGGATGTCTGTGTCAACTGGAGAGTCGATTATGGCCCCCAGTTTGAAGTCAATTGCGAACTTGGTCAGCCATAGTCCTCCCGTGCTTGCCTGTACCTCAGAGAAGTATATACTGCACAAGAGGGGTCCCATGACTGAGCCCTGTGGGACGCCACTTGTAACTGGTTTAGAGTCGGACATGGCACCCGCAACTCTGGCCATGTGTGTTCTATCTGTGAGCCAGTTGCCAACCCATCTCATGACATAGGGGTTAATGTTCAAGCTGTTGAGCGTATCTATGATGGCAGAGTGGGGAATGGTGCCGAAGGCCTTAGTGAGGTCCAGGTAGGCTGTGTGGACCACCTGGACCTCATCTATGGCCTTGGTAACTGTTTCAAAGAAGTCAACTAGGTTTAGGAGGCAGGATCTGTCTTTAGCAAAGCCGAACCCTGTAGGGTCCAGTGTCTGGAGGTTCCCAATGTCTCTGTTTATGAGTTCCATGATGATGCACTCCATAGCTTTGCAGACCAGGTTAGTCAGGCTTATGGGGCGATATTTCCCAGGATCTGTTGTGACTCCACCTTTGTGGAGCAGGATGACTGTTGCTGTACGCCATTATTTGGGTACATAGCCTGTGGTAAGGCTGAGTTTGAACAGTGAATTTAGGTGAGGGTTTAGTTCATTTTGGAGCTTGTGTAAGACGCAGCCTGGGATACCCTTCGGTCCCATTGATGCTGTGTTTTTAGCTTTGGAGAGGGCTGTTTTCACCTGCATGCCTGTGATGCCTGGGGCTCTACATTCTTCTGGGATGGACATAGGCCCTTTTTGTGGGTGGGGGGTAAAGTTTGCACTGAGCCTGTCAGCCAGGATAGGTTCATAGGTTCATAGGTTCATACTAGGCTATCTGCCCTAGGGCATTTATAAGCCTAGCCGGAGTGTGTATGGCTTTCGCCACCCATTTTAAATTAATTTTGCTATGCCCTTATTCAAGGTTAGTATACTGTGCCTCTGTCTAACAGTGACACAGAAGTGATACCCAGGGTAATCTCCCATCCACTCATCAAGATTCCTCTTGAAGAGAGTCAATGAGGGACTCTGCCTAACCTGGACTGGGATTTTATTCCAGAGTGAAGGGAGCCTCTGGGTTATGAAGCTGTTCCTCCAGCATGTCCTATTTATTTCAGTGCTGAGGTTCAAGTCCCTCGAGCGCGTAGCTCGATGGGATTTGGATTTTCTGAGGTGCAACATGTCCATTAATTCCGGGTTGGACATGGCTTTATACGTCAGGCACAGATCGCCTGTGAGCAGGCAGTATGCCATTGAGTAGAGCTGGAGTTTCTTTAACCGGGTAGCATACGATATCTGTTTGAGCCCCTTGATCCTCTTGGTGAGGTACTTTTGGGATCTTTCCAGTTGCTGCAGGTGTCTGGTAAGGTACATCTCAAAAGGGGCATTGTACTCAATTATGGGCCTGATTAGGGATGAGTAAAGAGGCACGATGACCTCCCCTGATCTAGATGTGAATCCCTTCATGATTAGGTGGGCTATATAAAATGTTTTTCTAACCACTTTGGCCACGTTGTTGTCAAATGAGAGATTGCTATCAACTTGGGTCCCCAGGTCCCTAATTACTTCTTCTGTACTTAATGGATTACCACCTATGTGGTAATTTGTGGGCACTTTGTTTTTGCCAAAGGGATGACTATACACTTTTGGCATTTAGCTTGAGGCCATGGCTCTGGCACCAGTTGTCTGTTTCTATGAGGCCCTTTTGGAGGATGCTTGTGTCGGCTGGAGAGTCTATTATGGTGCCCAGTTTGCAGTCATCTGCAAACTTGGTCAGCCACAGTCCTTCCATGTTGGCCTGTACCTCCGAGAAATATATACCGAACAAGAGAGGTCCCAGGACTGAGCCTTGTGGGACGCCACTTGTAACTGGTTTGGATTCTGACATGGCTCCAGCTATTCTAACCATGTGGGTTCTGTCCTTGAGCCAGTTTGCAACCCATCTAGTGACATAGGGGTTTATATTTAAGCTGGTGAGCTTATCTATAATGCCCGAGTGGGGTATTGTATCAAAGGCTTTTGAAAGGTCCAGGTAGGCTGTGTGGACCACCTTCCCCTTGTCAATGGCCTTTGTGACTGTTTCAAAGAAATCGATCAGGTTTAAGAGGCAGGATCTGCCCTTAACAAAGCCAAACTGGGTAGGATCCAGTGTCTGTAGGTCCCCAATATCTTTATTTATAAGGTCCATGATGATCCTTTCCATAGCTTTGCAGACCAAACTAATGAGTCTTATGGGGCGATAGTTTCCAGGATCCATTGAGGCACCACCTTTGTGGAGTGGGACCACTGTTGCTGTATGCCACTCTTTGGGTACATATCCTGTAGTAAGGCTGAGATTGAACAGTAGTTTTAGGTTTGGGTTTAGCTCTTCTTGGAGTTCATGTAGGATGCAGCCCGGGACACCGTCTGGTCCCATTGATGCTGTGTTTCTTGCTTTGGAGAGGGCAGCTCTTACCTGAGCATCTGAGATGTCAGGGGGGCAGCACTCTGCTGGGATAGTTATTAGCCCTTTTGGTGGGGGGGGGGGGAGAGTTTGCATTGAACCTGTCAGCTAGGATGTTGGCAATGTCTGTGGGTTCGGTGTATTTTTTGTCATTTTGGACTAATTCTGAGCATATCTGGGAATTCCCACCCAGGTTCCTAACATAACTAAAGAAAGCCTTGTGATTATCCTTAGTGTCCTGCGCAATTTTTCTCTCGAAGCTGGCCTTAGATGATTTTATGAGTGCCCGTAGCTTTTTGCTAATACTGATCAGAGATGCCTTCCCTTTTTGGGATTTTGCTCTATCATGTAGTAGCTTCCTCCTTCTATTGTATAGTTTGTTTATGGCTGGGGTCCACCAGACAGGATGTCTGCCTTTGGAGGATTGGGTCTTGGTTTTATTTGGGATTGCATCATCCATGCATTCCTGAAGGTGTTCATAGAATGCTTTTATAAAGGATTTTGCGGTCTGGGCCGTATTATCCACAGGCCCGGGGGCTTTGAAGGATTCCACCTCGGTTCTGAGGAGTGTGAAATTTGCTTTAGAGAAGTTTTTCACTGTGGTTTTCTGTGCATGGGGTGGGGTCAGGATGTGAATATCCAGTGAGATTAGTTTATGGTCTGATCTTACCAGTGAGGGATACACTTCTGGTCTGGAGCATAGAGTCCCCATGTTGGTGATGATCAGGTCCAGTATGTTTTCCCCTCTTGTGGGAGTGGTAACAAGTTGTTCCATAAGATTTGAGTTTATAAATTCTAGGAACCTTTGGGCTAGGGTGTTGGAGCTAGAGTAATGCTCCCAGTCCATGATTGGGTAATTGAAGTCACCCAATATAATGGTGTCTGGAGAGATCTTCATATTTTCCAGTGTTCTCAGGAAGGCCGAGTGGGGTTCCTGGGTTTGGGAGGGTGGTCTGTAGCAGGCTATAAACTGGAAGGCAGTTTTACCCACTGTTAGTTGCACATGGATAGTGTCTGATGCTTCATGCTGTGCCACCAACCTGGAGGTGTGGGTATCTTTGACGAATATTGATACTCCCCCTCCTTTTGTGGTTCGGTCCAAGTTTTGGGGCCGAAAAGCATGGTATGAGGTATAACCTGGTAGTGCTGGGGTGCTCTCGAGAGCAATGTCAGTTGGTTCAGTGTATTTTTTGCCATTTTGCACTAGCTCAGAGCATATCTGAGAGATGCCACCTCGATTTTTGACATAGCTAAAGAAGGCTTTGTGATTATCTTTAGAGTCTTTGGCAATTTTTCTTTCGAAACTGGCCTTGGATGCTTTTTTGAGGGATTGTAGTTTCTTGCTAATATTGATCAGAGCTGCCTTTCCTTTTTGGGATTTTGATCTATCATGTTATAGTTTCCTCCTTCTGTTGTATAGCTTATTTATGGCTGGGGACCACCGGACTGGTTTCCTCTTTTTGGAGGAGTGAGTCTTGGTTTTACTTGGGATGGCTCAATACATGCATTCCTGTAGGTGCTCATAGAATGCATTTGTAAAGGATTATGTGGTTTGGGCAACATTATCCTTTAGCAAGGGGGCTTTGAAACTTTCCACCTCGGACTTGAGAAGTGTGAAGTTGGCTTTTGAAAAGTTTTTTATAGTGGTTTCCTTGACTAAGGGTGGGGTCGGAATGTGGATGTCCAGTGTGATTAGTTTATGGTCTGATCTTACCAGCGAGGGGTTCACCACTGGTGTGGAGCACAGATCTCCCATGTTGGTGATGATCAGGTCCAATATGTTGTCATCTCTTGTGGGCGTGGTGACCAGCTGTTCCAGGGCGTTTGAGTTTATAAACTCTAGGAAGCATTGCGCAAAGGAGTTTGTACTTGAGTAGTTTTCCCAGTCAACGTTTGGGTAGTTGAAATCACCCAATATGATGGTATTAGGTAGGACCTTCATATTTTCCAATGTTCTCAGGAATGCTGAGTGGGGGTCCTGAGACAAGGTAGGTGATCTGTAGCAAACTACAATCTGAAAAGCAGTTTTGCCCACAGTTAGTTGCACATGGATGGTCTCCGAGGCCTCGTACTGTGCTACTAACCTGGAGGTGTGGGTATCCTTTATGAAAATGGATACACCCCCCTTTTTGTATTTTGGTCCGGGTTCTGGGGCCAAAAGGTATGGTATGAGTTGTTGCCTGGTAGTGCTAAGACTACCTTTCCTGTCACTAAACCTAAAATCTCGATAACACTCCCTTAACTAAAAACACCTCCACCCCATCCCACTCTCTCTCCATGATTGCCACACTTACCTTGCTCAGACTCAAAGAATGTGTCCAGGTAAGCTGCAGCAGCTGCCTGCATGATCTCATATAACAGCTCAAGACTGAATGAGCTATAAGATGCTCAAATCCCTGCCTTCAGGACAATTGAGGTTTGAGCTCTTGGGACTTGAGCGCTTGTAGTCGACTCTCTCTCTCTCTCTATACATATATATATATATATATATATATACATACATGTATATATATATATATATATATATATATATATATATATATATATAGGTCTACTTCTGTTCATCAAAAAAACATTTTTTTGAAGAACAGAAAGCCGAACCCACTTTAGCAAAAGTGCACTTAAACGAAAGTGCACTTTTCGAACACCAGTTCACTGAATCAGAAAAAAAAAGCACACTAAAAACATATTTTTGCAGGGGGGGCAAGGCCCCTGTGCCCCCACACCCTGCTACTTATATACACTAAATCCAAGATCACACTACAGTGGGGAAAAGGGTATATTTCTTTATACCCAGTGTACCGTGCTTCGGTAAACTGGTGTTCGCGAAAGTGCATTTTCACTAAAGTGGGTCCTGCTTTCTCTTTTCAAAAAAATGTTTTTTTCAATAAGCAAAAATAGACCCTATATAATATATATATATATATATATATATATATATATATATATATATATATATATATATATCATATACATACATATATATATATATATATATATATATATATATATATATATATATATACGTATATGCAGGTTTTTCAGTCGACCATTTAGAATGTCAGCTCGAATGTTGAATTCGGAATGCTGAAAAGTAAACCAAAGCAAAAAGGAATACATGAACAACCATGGTTCAATGTATTCAACATAGCAGGAGGTGACGTCACTCACCTCCTGCTATGCACATTAACATACCATTAAACTGTACAGTCAACAGCACCTTATTTCTACTGCTTTCCAGGACAACATCCCACATAAATATACCAATTCCAAGATTGCACTATAGTGAGGAAATGGGCTAATTCCCAGTTCCTCACTGAACTGCGATCCCTCTGCACAATGTCAAACCCAAATGCTTGACTTACACTACCCATTCGCTGTAGTGTAGTTGATTCATTTGGGTTTGACATTCTGCCGACTTGATAACTGCAAGTGACCAAATGTTGGTCTACCAATGCAGTTTCCAGATTTTCAGTGTAAACCATATATATATATATATATATATATATATATATATATATATATATATATATATATATATATAGATTCACTTCATAATCTCGAAATATTGAAACATCGAATTTCAGTATTTCAAGACCATGAAGCCGAATCCACAAAACACCAAAACATCAAAATCCCGAGCCCAAAACTGCGAAATTTAAAAACACAAACAAACCGTACACACCACTACACACATACACCAAAACACCCACATCACAATTTAAAACGCAAAACTACACACATACACAACTCATAAACACATAAGCAGGGGAGCAAGCCACCCTGCACCCCTCACACCCCCCCTACTTATATATACTAAGCAAACTGACACATGCACATTCTCCAGTCTCTCACACACACACACACACACTTCAAACATACCTGCACACTCACATACACTCTGCCTCCCACTCAAAACCCTTACAAAACACTCACTTACCTGACATAACACCTAGATCCACACACAGCACCACGCACTATCAACACACAAACCCAGAAACAACGTAGCATAAGTCTATAACCACGAATTTGAGATATTCGAATTCGCGATTATGAACTTTCGCTATTTTCAACATTCGGCTTTATAGTCTTGAGATACTGAAATTCGACATTTCAGTATTTCGAGATTATAAAGGGTTCCCATACATTTATATATGGGTCCCCATCAGAAGCTCGAGTTTTCAGAAACTCTAAATTGATATGGTCAAGACGATATGACTGATTTCCTGAAACCTTACAGCTCTAGAAGGCAGATAGTGGTACAGTAAGGATTGGGGAATTTACCATTTTCCCACTATAGTGTAATATTGGAGTTTTTATATATAGTATGCA